>NW_023995019.1:0-173735 GCF_015586225.1 Lucilia sericata
AGTTTAGCCAGAAAATGGACTTTTATGTTTTCACTCAAAAAATCGAATTTTGCTAGGAAATAAAAGTGATCACACATTTTTATTGTTTTTGCTCTAGCTCTTATAGTTTAGCCAGAAAATGGACTTTTATGTTTTCACACAAAAATGACTTTTGGTAGGAAATAAAAGTGATTACAGATTTTCATTGTTTTGCTCTAGCTCTTATAGTTTAGCCAGAAAATGGACTTTTATGTTTTCACTCAAAAAATCGACTTTTGGTAGGAAATAAAAGTGATCACAGATTTTCATTGTTTTTGCTCTAGCTCTTATAGTATAGCCAGAAAATGGACTTTTATGTTTTCACTCAAAAAATCGACTTTTGGTAGGAAATAAAAGTGATCACAGATTTTCATTGTTTTTGCTGTAGCTCTTATAGTTTAGCCAGAAAATGGACTTTTATGTTTTCACTCAAAAAAATCGAATTTTGCTAGGAAATAAAAGTGATCACAGATTTTCATTGTTTTTTGCTGTAGCTCTTATAGTTTAGCCAGAAAATGGACTTTATGTTTTCACTCAAATAATCAACTTTTAGTAGGAAATAAAAGTGATCACAGATTTTCATTGTTTTTGCTCTAGCTCTTATAGTTTAGACAGAAAATGGACTTTTATGTTTTCACGCAGAAGTCCGAATTTTAGTGAAATAAAAGTGATCACAGATTTTCATTGTTTTTGCTGTAGCTCTTATAGTTTAGCCAGAAAATGGACTTCTATGTTTTCACTCAAAAAATTGAATTTTTTTATAAGTATGAGATTCGGCATAGCCAACATTTTTCCGAAATCAATATCTGAAAGCCTCCACCTTATTAGATTCCATCTTTTTAACACACAATTTATTTATTGGTTTTATTATGAAAGTCACATCATACCTCCTCCTCTCCTATTCGATATTAACAAGTACAAATGATTAACATTAATGAGAGTTATATTTTAATGTTTATTGTATTATTTTCTTGATATTAAAAGTTTTTATGATTATTTATACACTTAACCTCAATGTTCTTTTAAATGCATGTTTAATATTTTTCATGTTTTTAATGCTGTCATTAATTCTGTGCTGTGTTTTCTTTATGGTTTTTATTATTTTCCGCATATTCTTTCGTATTTTCGTCTATATGTTTTTCCTTTATCATTAAAAATTATTATTAGTGAAAATATAACATTAATTACCAGGTATAAAGCCTTAAATTGTGCTTCTGTTATTTATAAGATGCAGTAAAATGGCAGCAAAAATAAAAACTAATAAATTCATGAGTGTAAATTTATGAGCAAATAAAGGAAACAACAAAAATTATATAAAAATAACAAAAAGCACAAGGGAAGGTCAGCTAAGGAAGGCAGATGCATTATAAAGTTGATTTAGAACAGAAGTACTGTTGTAAGTACACAGTAAACCATTATCCCTACGAACTTTTTTACAGTCTATAATCTAGTCTATAGTCTAGTCTATAGTCTAGTCTATAGTCTAGTCTATAGTCTAGTCTATAGTCTAGTCTATAGTCTAGTCTATAGTCTAGTCTATAGTCTAGTCTATATTCTAGTCTATATTCTAGTCTATATTCTAGTCTATAGTCTAGTCTATAGTCTAGTCTATAGTCTAGTCTATAGTCTAGTCTATAGTCTAGTCTATAGTCTAGTCTATAGTCTAGTCTATAGTCTAGTCTATAGTCTAGTCTATAGTCTAGTCTATAGTCTAGTCTATAGTCTAGTCTATAGTCTAGTCTATAGTCTAGTCTATAGTCTAGTCTATAGTCTAGTCTATAGTCTAGTCTATAGTCTAGTCTATAGTCTAGTCTATAGTCTAGTCTATAGTCTAGTCTATAGTCTAGTCTATAGTCTAGTCTATAGTCTAGTCTATGTCTAGTCTATAGTCTAGTCTATAGTCTAGTCTATAGTCTAGTCTATAGTCTAGTCTATAGTCTAGTCTATAGTCTAGTCTATAGTCTAGTCTATAGTCTAGTCTATAGTCTAGTCTATAGTCTAGTCTATAGTCTAGTCTATAGTCTAGTCTATAGTCTAGTCTATAGTCTAGTCTATAGTCTAGTCTATAGTCTAGTCTATATCTAGTCTATAGTCTAGTCTATAGTCTAGTCTATAGTCTAGTCTATAGTCTAGTCTATAGTCTAGTCTAGTCTAGTCTATAGTCTAGTCTATAGTCTAGTCTATAGTCTAGTCTATAGTCTAGTCTATAGTCTAGTCTATAGTCTAGTCTATAGTCTAGTCTATAGTCTAGTCTATAGTCTAGTCTATAGTCTAGTCTATAGTCTAGTCTATAGTCTAGTCTATAGTCTAGTCTATAGTCTAGTCTATAGTCTATCTATAGTCTAGTCTATAGTCTAGTCTATAGTCTAGTCTATAGTCTAGTCTAGTCTAGTCTATAGTCTAGTCTATAGTCTAGTCTATAGTCTAGTCTATAGTCTAGTCTATAGTCTAGTCTATAGACTAGTCTATAGTCTAGTCTATAGTCTAGTCTATAGTCTAGTCTATAGTCTAGTCTATAGTCTAGTCTATAGTCTAGTCTATAGTCTAGTCTATAGTCTAGTCTATAGTATAGTCTATAGTCTAGTCTATAGTCTAGTCTATAGTCTAGTCTATAGTATAGTCTATAGTCTAGTCTATAGTCTAGTCTATAGTCTAGTCTATAGTCTAGTCTATAGTCTAGTCTATAGTCTAGTCTATAGTCTAGTCTATAGTCTAGTCTATAGTCTAGTCTATAGTCTAGTCTATAGTCTAGTCTATAGTCTAGTCTATAGTCTAGTCTATAGTCTAGTCTATAGTCTAGTCTATAGTCTAGTCTATAGTCTAGTCTATAGTCTAGTCTATAGTCTAGTCTATAGTCTAGTCTATAGTCTAGTCTATAGTCTAGTCTATAGTCTAGTCTATAGTCTAGTCTATAGTATAGTCTATAGTCTAGTCTATAGTCTAGTCTATAGTCTAGTCTATAGTCTAGTCTATAGTCTAGTCTATAGTCTAGTCTATAGTCTAGTCTATAGTCTAGTCTATAGTCTAGTCTATAGTCTAGTCTATAGTCTAGTCTATAGTCTAGTCTATAGTCTAGTCTATAGTCTAGTCTATAGTCTAGTCTATAGTCCAGTCTATAGTATAGTCTAGTCTATAGTGTAGTCTTTAGTAAAGATTCTGGTCTAGTCTGTGGTCTAGTCCTAGACAGAAAAATCTGTCAATATGGGTATTTCCTTCTAACTGCTCTATTTCCCTTGACAGATGTTCTACTAGCTGTTTTTTTATTCGGTGTGATGTTAGTGTGGTGCATTTTCTATTGCACTAAATTTACACCAGCAGCAGTAAGCATCATCAGCAGCAATATCAACAACGTAGTGCTCAGCAAATAATGAATTTTCATTATTTGTTAAATAAAATCTTGTTTAAATTAATAATTAATTGTATGATGCTGAAATGAAATGTGAAAATATAAACTACAGCTTCTGTTTAATTTCGAACATTTTTTTTTCTGATGTTGTTGGTTGTTCTTTATTTCAATTTTATGTTTTCGCTGACCATTCATTGACTAAAGTGCGTTGAAGGCACAAACACAGCCAATGATGAACGCACAGCAAGTGGCAACAAAATGGTAACCAGGAAGATAACAAATTCCATTTAATATAAAAATTGGAAAAAAAGAAAAAAATTTTCATTATAGATATTTCTTTTATTTGCATTTTAATGCAATTAAAAGAAGAAGGAAAATGTTGAATTTATAATTAATAAAAAAAGTAATGAATTTGTTTAAGGTTAAAAAGTCTAATTATGAACAATAATGGGAAATATTGTTTTATAGCAGGAGCATGATGAGAGAAAGATACTTTTAAATGAACTGGGAAGATGTAACGGAATGTGAAACATGGCAGGATGTATAAGAAGGATGTGAAAAAATTAGTAAACTTTTGAATATTTTTGGGGAAAAATATTTATTGAGGAATGGAGGCTACCAAAGCGTATCCTTCTGTTTGGATCAGAATTTTCTGGATTATTTTGCTCTCCATAACAATAGAAGTTGTAAGAAAAGAAAGGGTTGTACAACTAACTAACTAACTAACTACTAACTAACTAACTAACTAACTTAACTAACTAACTAACTAACTAACTAACTAACTAACTAACTAACTAACTAACTAACTAACTAACTAACTAACTAACTAACTAACTAACTAACTAACTAACTAACTAACTAACTACTAACTAACTAACTAACTACTAAACTAACTAACTAACTAACTAACTAACTAACTAACTAACTAACTAACTAACTAACTAA
Source organism: Lucilia sericata (assembly GCF_015586225.1). Taxonomy (NCBI): domain Eukaryota; kingdom Metazoa; phylum Arthropoda; class Insecta; order Diptera; family Calliphoridae; genus Lucilia; species Lucilia sericata. Next base: position 4,310 of record NW_023995019.1, read on the forward strand.
CTAACTAACTAACTAACTAACTAACTAACTAACTAACTAACTAACTAACTAACTACTAACTAACTAACTAACTAACTAACTAACTAACTAACTAACTAACTAACTAACTACAACTAACTAACTAACTAACTAACTAACTAACTAACCTAACTAACTAACTAACTACTAACTAACTAACTAACTAACTAACTAACTAACTAACTAATACTAACTAACTAACTAACTAACTAACTAACTAACTACTAACTAACTAACTAACTAACTAACTAACTAACTAACTAACTAACTAACTAACTACTAACTAACTAACTAACAACTAACTACTAACTAACTAACTAACTAACTAACTAACTAACTAACTAACTACTAACTAACTAACTAACTAACTAACTAACTAACTAACTAACTAACTAACTAACTAACTAACTAACTAACTAACTAACTAACGAACTCTAACTAACTAAACTACTAACTACTAACTACTAACTAACTAAATAAAAAACTAACTACTAACTAACTACTACCTAACTAACTAACTAACTAACTAACTAACTAACTAACTACTAACGACTAACTAACTAACTAACTAACTAACTAACTAACTAACTAACTAACTAACTAACTAACTAACTACTACTAACTAACTAACTAACTAACTACTACTAACTAACTACGAACTAACTAACTAACTACTAACTAACTAACTAACTAACTAACTAACTAACTAACTAACTAACTAACTACTACTAACTAACTAACTAACTAACTAACTAACTACTAACTAACTAACTAACTAACTACTAACTAACTAACTACTACTAACTAACTAACTAACTAACTAACTAACTAACTAACTAACTACTAACTAACTAACTAACTACTAACTAACTAACTAACTAACTAACTAACTAACTAACTACTAACTAACTAACTAACTAACAACTAACTAACTAACTAACTACTAACTAAACTAACTAACTAACTAACTAACTAACTAACTAACTAAACTAACTAACTAACTAACGAACTAACTAACTAACTAACTAACTAACTACTAACTAACTAACTAACTAACTAACTAACTAACTAACTAACTAACTAACTAACTAACTAACTAACTAACTAACTACTAACTAACTACTAACTAACTAACTAACTAACTAACTAACTAACTAACTAACTAACTAACTAACTAACTAACTAACTAACTAACTAACTAACTAACTAACTAACTAACTAACTAACTAACTAACTAACTAACTAACTAACTACTAACTAACTAACTAACTACTAACTAACTAACTAACTAACTAACTAACTACCTACTAACTAACTAACTAACTACTAACTCTAACTAACTACTAACTAACTAACTAAACTAACTAACTAACTAACTAACTAACTAACTAACTAACTACTACTAACTAACTAACTAACTAACTAACTAACTAACTAACTACTAACTAACTACTACTACTAACTAACTAACTAACTAACTAACTAACTAACTAACTAACTACTAACTAACTACTACTAACTAACTAACTAACTACTAACTAACTAACTAACTAACTAACTACTAAAACTAACTAACTACTAACTAACTAACTAACTAACTAACTAACTAACTAACTCTAACTAACTAACTAACTAACTAACTACTAACTAACTAACTACTAACTAACTAACTAACTAACTAACTAACTAACTAACTTAACTAACTAACTAACTAACTAACTAACTAACTAACTAACTAACTAACTAACTAACTAACTAACCTAATAACTAACTACTAACTAACTAACTAACTAACTAACTAACTAACTAACTACTAACTAACTAACTAACTAAACTAACTAACTAACTAACTAAACTAACTAACTAACTAACTAACTAACTAACTAACTAACTAACTAACTAACTAACTAACGAACTAACTAACTAACTAACTAATACTAACTAACTAACTAACAACTAACTAACTAACTAACTAACTAACTAACTAACTAATAACTAACTAACTAACTACTAACTAACTAACTAACTACTAACTAACTAACTACTAACTAACTAACTAACTAACTACACTAACTAACTAACTAACTAACTAACTAACTAACTAACTAACTAACTAACTAACTACTAACTACTAACTAACTAACTAATAACTAACTAACTAACTAACTAACTAACTAACTAACTAACTAACTAACTACTAACTAACTAACTAACTAACTAACTAACTAACTAACTAACTAACTAACTACTAACTAACTAACTACTTCTACCTAACTAACTAAAAAAACAATCCCCCTAATTCTTTAATTTTTTTTAATTCAAATCCCACTACCAATATGCCCCTCAATTATTTCAAATTTTATTAGATTTTAAGAGGCTCTTATCTCAGCTCAGTCTCAAACACATTAACACTTCGCACACATACCCAGTTAAACCTCCCCCCTTAATTAATGATTAAGAATAATTAAATCGAGAAAAACAATTCGTATTAAACACGTATCGCATCATCACATTCTCAAAACAACATGGTTTTTGTCAGGGGTCGCTGTCGCACCATGGATGCCAATATTTAATTGAATTAAAATTAAGCATGAGTAGCCGCCAACTCCTGGCACAAGAACTTAATTGCCCGAGAACACCCACATGTACGTACAAACCGAAATTTTCTAGTTAATAAAAAAAGTCTCAAATCTATAAATAAATGTATGGATGTATGTATGTATGTGTGTGGGGAAAATGAACAAAATTCAGCATTAATTGCATTTGCAGCAGCAAAAGTATCATTATCATTGTAAGAATCACCCCACAGCCTTTAGATGTGAAAAAGGACTTGTTGGTAACATTTTATTTACATTGGCGTCTCAGTGTTGTCGTATCATTGATAATATTATTAAATTACGCCAAAGTGGCGACATTTTTGTATATTGTTTCTTGTTTTATTTATTTTAATACTTTATACTGCTATGTCATATTGGGAGGCCAATCAAATAAGTTGGAGTAGCAATGTTTTTAACAGATCATGCCACACATTCACTTTGTGCAGGAGAAAGGAAGAGAGAAAAAAAACGTTATTCACAGAGTGTATCCCGTTGCCAAGACATGGCAGGGTGCCAATGTACTAAGTGCAATATTAAATATAAGTAAAATATATAGTACTTTTTACTTTAACGCTTTTCTTCTCTTCATGTGAAATTTTGTAACGCTTAGTAATTTCTTAATACTTGAGACTACATTTTGGAAATTTTAGTTCAAGTAGTCGATAAAGTTTGAAGATAGTTCTTCAATAAGACGAGAGCTATTGATTACAAAGTGATATTCAGTTTTACAAGATGGCATGGATCTGTGAGGTTTAATTTCAACGATGGTCTAGGTTATGTTGACTTTAAGGGGAAGTTATTGGAAACTGACTTTTTGACATAATTCAGTTTTAAAATGTGACATGGATGTGACAGGTTTGATTTCTCTGGCTTCAGCAGATCCGTAGCATTGTGTGCTCCTTTACTAGAGTAGGAATTCAGGCAATGATCAAGAAGGTCAAAATATAATCTTTCATTATTCTTTATTTGCTACAATTCCCCAATGACTACCTTTCAACCATGATCTTTATTGCATTAATTAACTCTCACATACATATCTGATAATTCCTCTTGAAATTTATCCATAAACTTTTCCTTTTTCATTTCATATTCATTCATTAAAACACATGTTTAAAATACCTTTTGACATTTAGCCCTTAATACACCCACATTTTAAGTGCAAAATCATTGATTCGATTATTATGTTTTATTTTCCTTTTAACAATATTTTCATTTTGTGGTCCTTAGGGCAAATATGGTTTCATGTGGATTCCTTGAATGTGGTTAATAAATAAACAAACAAGAGAAAAATTAAATAACTTTAGTAAATTTCCGTTAAACAAGCGTGCCACCCACCATTTGTTGCGTTGCTCAAGTTGCAAGTGTGAACAAGAGCCATTGAAAGCCATATAAGGAATCGGAAAACACCCTTAAATAAACAAACCAAATAAAAAAAAGCTTAACAAAAAAGCCATTCCAAGGGTAATATTACAACGTGTTGCCAATGATACACCCCCAATAATGGTTTTAGTGAAGTGTTGTTTGTTTTCTCAAATGGTTGTCAAGATACTACGCAAAAGGTTGTTTGCCATAATATGGAGGTATAAGTAGTTGGTTTCTAAATTTAGAAATAATAAACGAAATTATCTCTTTAAGAATTGTTGTTAAAATAGAAAATTATGTCAAATGTATTCAGAATTAAGTAATTGTTTGTTTCGTTTAAGAAGGAGGAGCCAAAAACTACTATTTTAAACATGTGTTTAAAAAAATCCACTAGGGATTGTGATATTAAGTGTACTATAGAGGAAGGAAACGGACATACAAATTAATAATTTTTAGAAGATTTCCTTTTAAAGACGTGTCATTAGTAAAACATGTCCACTCCAGTTCTAGTGCTTAAATATCCACTACAAACTTGGCAGTGGAAAAGTTCTTTCGATGGCATAAGTTTGACAGTTGTTCTAAGTCTTAGATTGGAAATAATAGTTCACGTTCAACAATACTAATCTCCAGAGAACAAATATCCGAATTACTAGTCCACATGTCTCTGTAGTTGTAGTACATACCTAGTTCAGTTCTAGTTCAGATCTGGTACAGATTTAGTTCAGTTCTAGTTCGGTTTTAGTTTAGATCAAATTTTAGTTCAGTTCTAGTTCAGTTTTAGTTCAGTTCTAGTTCAGTTTTAGTTCAGTTCTAGTTCAGTTTTAGTTCAGTTCTAATTCAGTTCTAATTCAGTTCTAGTTCAGTTCTAGTTCAGTTCTAGTTCAGTTCTAGTTCAGTTCTAGTTCAGTTCTAGTTCAGTTCTAGTTCAGTTCTAGTTCAGTTCTAGTTCAGTTCTAGTTCAGTTCTAGTTCAGTTCTAGTTCAGTTCTAGTTCAGTTCTAGTTCAGTTCTAGTTCAGTTCTAGTTCAGTTCTAGTTCAGTTCTAGTTCAGTTCTAGTTCAGTTCTTGTTCAGTTCTAGTTCAGTTCTAGTTCAGTTCTAGTCAGTTCTAGGTTCTAGTTCAGTTCTAGTTCAGTTCTAGTTCAGTTCTAGTTCAGTTCTAGTTCAGTTCTAGTTCAGTTCTAGTTCAGTTCTAGTTCAGTTCTAGTTCAGTTCTAGTTCAGTTCTAGTTCAGTTCTAGTTCAGTTCTAGTTCAGTTCTAGTTCAGTTCTAGTTCAGTTCTAGTTCAGTTCTAGTCAGTTCTAGTTCAGTTCTAGTTCAGTTCTAGTTCAGTTCTAGTTCAGTTCTAGTTCAGTTCTAGTTTCAGTTCTAGTTCAGTTCTAGTTCAGTTCTAGTTCAGTTCTAGTTCAGTTCTAGTTCAGTTCTAGTTCAGTTCTAGTTCAGTTCTAGTTCAGTTCTAGTTCAGTTCTAGTTCAGTTCTAGTTCAGTTCTAGTTCAGTTCTAGTTCAGTTCTAGTTCAGTTCTAGTTCAGTTCTAGTTCAGTTCTAGTTCAGTTCTAGTTCAGTTCTAGTTCAGTTCTAGTTCAGTTCTAGTTCAGTTCTAGTTCAGTTCTAGTTCAGTTCTAGTTCAGTTCTAGTTCAGTTCTAGTTCTAGTTCTAGTTCTAGTTCAGTTCTAGTTCAGTTCTAGTTCAGTTCTAGTTTCAGTTCTAGTTCAGTTTTAGTTCAGTTCTAGTTCAGTTCTAGTTCAGTTCTAATTCAGTTCTAGTTCAGTTCTAGTTCAGTTCTAGTTCAGTTCTAGTTCAGTTCTAGTTCAGTTCTAGTTCAGTTCTAGTTCAGTTCTAATTCAGTTCTAATTCAGTTCTAGTTCAGTTCTAGTTCAGTTCTAGTTCAGTTCCAGTTCAGTTCTAGTTCAGTTCTAGTTCAGTTCTAGTTCAGTTCTAGTTCAGTTCTAGTTCAGTTCTAGTTCAGTTCTAGTTCAGTTCTAGATCAGTTCTAGATCAGTTCTAGTTCAGTTCTAGTTCAGTTCTAGTTCAGTTCTAGTTCAGTTCTAGTTCAGTTCTAGTTCAGTTCTAGTTCTAGTTCAGTTCTAGTTCAGTTCTGGTTCAGTTCTAGTTCAGTTCTAGTTCAGTTCTAGTTCAGTTCTAGTTCAGTTCTAGTTCAGTTCTAGTTCAGTTCTAGTTCAGTTCTAATTCAGTTCTAATTCAGTTCAGTTCTAGTTCAGTTCTAGTTCAGTTCTAGTTCAGTTCTAGTTCAGTTCTAGTTCAGTTCTAGTTCAGTTCTAGTTCAGTTCTAGTTCAGTTCTAGTTCAGTTCTAGTTCAGTTCTAGTTCAGTTCTAGTTTAGTTCTAGTTCGGCTATAGTTCTGTTTTAGTTCAGCTCTAGTTCAGTTCTAGCTTAGTGCGACGAATGCTAAACGATTTCAAGGATTGTATTTGGTTTCAAAATTTCATTAAAGTTTTCGCTGGGATAGACTTTTACCTCTTTATTTAAACTTTGAAGTGGTCTTTAGAACCTCTTGACTTTAAGTGGTTCTATGGATGTTACAAAATTTTTGCGATTTAAATTTTGTAACGAACAAAAAAGTCATTCAATTAATTCATACCTAAATGGTTTGATTACTTAAAACTTTGCACTTCAAAAATGACAAACAAAAGAAAACTCACTGCATAAATGTCACCCCTTAAGGACAAACAAAACAATGCCAACAAGATGACGAATATTTGTCATCAAAGAAATCAAACAAACACATTCAAATAAACCTTGAAGTATGAACACTCATACATTACAAATCAATGAACAATTATAGGCAGTCTATGAAATGTAATGAAAAGATCTTTAAGAAAATGTACTTACAAATGAGGGAATACAAAAAAAAATTGCCTCGAGCTAAACGGTTCTTTATAATTGTCAAAGGTTTTGTATTCGTCATAATTTGTATTTGAAAGCCAGCATTTTTTTCCCTTGTGCTTGGCCAAAGCATTGTGTTTAGATTGTGATCTTTTGATACGATCATGAACACGCAGTAAAATGTTTTATTAAGTCAAAATGTCAAGAAAGTCATTTACTCTATAGATTTTACCCTAGGTCCCGCACAATAACAAAAAAGGCCACAAGATGTTCAAAAAAAACGGAAATTTGATATGTTTTCTTGTGTAGAAAAAAAGAAACCGGAAATGCAAAGAAATGGAATAGGAAAAGAAAGAGCGAAATAAATTGAGTGTTGAATTTTGAAATACTAAAAGAGATTTCGAGTTTCTTTAAAAATGGGTGTAAAACGCCCATCAAAATTATTTTTCAAGTTTTGCTTAAAACACTATAATTATTTAGCAATTTCATGCATTTTTAGTTTTTATTTCTTAAGAAGTTGAAAAGGCAAAGTTGTAATTTGCTTCCTTTTAGAATTTTTCAGTTCATTGTTCTGCTTTGAAAAGTGTTTGCATTTTATAACTTTTTAAGAGGGGTGGACTTAAGGCCTTAAAACAGCCCTTCTTACTTTAATATAAGTTAAACAAAAGTGCTTTTTTTTGGCGCGGGACACTATTGTTTAAAAAATTTTCTCACGGTTTGCTGAAAAAACGCTAAAAACTTTTGTTTCTGATTTTTTTCTAAGAGCTCAATTACTTATTTATTTTTAAATTTAAAGTAAAATAACCGTTTTCTTTTAAAGTTTTAAATTTTTTTCTTATTTCTGCTTTTATAATTTATTATGCAGTTTTTTTTTTATTTTTTTTTTTTCTTTAATTTTTGCCAAAATTTGTATACTTTTCTGTATTTTGCTTATTGTTGCTGTTCATTGGATTTTTTTAAAGAAGGAAAAAGTGCGCAATTTTTTTTTTGCATTTTTCATTGACTGAGCATTGAAGAGTGTTCAAGTGGAAATTTTGATTGACCCTTTAACGGTATATTTATGAAAATATTTGATTTTGAACAACGAATTTCAAAAAAAAGGGCAAACAACTTAAATGTTCACTTAGTTGTTCATTGAGGAAAATACTCTTACATATTGTTCGGAAATACAATTTAAAAATAGCACTCATAACTTAAATGATGTGTAAAACGGAAAATATGAAAGGGGTTTGCAGAAATGCCATTACGTTAAACAGAAATTCCCAAACTTGCAAGTTGCAAGTTTGCTATCGGTCCTTTATTTCACCTAGCTGCCATACAACCGGCCCTTCCGATTTGGGATTTAGGTCATAACTTTGTCAAATATAATTAGGTAAGTTAGGTTAGTTAGTGAGGTTAGTTAGTTAGTTAGTTAGTTAGTTAGTTAGTTAGTAGTTAGTTAGTTAGTTAGTTAGTTAGTTAGTTAGTTAGTAGTTAGTTAGTTAGTTAGTTAGTTAGTTAGTTAGTTAGTTAGTTAGTTAGTTAGGTTAGTTAGTTAGTTAGTTAGTAGTTAGTTAGTTAGTTAGTTAGTAGTTAGTTAGGTAGTTAGTTAGTTAGTTAGTTAGTTAGTTAGTTAGTTAGTTAGTTAGTTAGTTAGTTAGTTAGTTAGTTAGTTAGTTAGTTAGTTTAGTTAGTTAGGTTAGTTAGTTAGTTAGTTAGTTAGTATAGTTAGTTAGTTAGTTAGTTAGTTAGTTAGGTTAGTTAGTTATTAGTTACTTAGTTAGTTAGTTAGTTAGTTAGTTAGTTAGTTAGTTAGTTAGTTAGTGTTAGTTAGTTAGTTAGTTAGTTAGTTAGTTAGTTAGTTAGTTAGTTAGTTAGTTAGTTAGTTAGTTAGTTAGTTAGTTAGGTTAGTTAGTTAGTTAGTTAGTTAGTTAGTTAGTTAGTTAGTTAGTTAGTTAGTTAGTTCGTTAGTTAGGTAGTTAGTTAGTTAGTTGTTAGTTAGTTAGTTAGTTAGTTAGTTAGTTAGTAGTTAGTTAGTTAGTAAGTTAGTTAGTTAGTTAGTTAGTTAGTTAGTTAGTTAGTTAGTTAGTAGTTAGTTAGTTAGTTAGTTAGTTAGTTAGTTAGTAGTTAGTTAGTTAGTAGTTAGTTAGTTAGTTAGTTAGTTAGTTAGTTAGTTAGTAGTTAGTTAGTTAGTTAGTAGTTAGTTAGTTAGTTAGTTAGTTAGTAGTTAGTTAGTTAGTAGTTAGTTAGTTAGTTAGTTAGTAGTTAGTTAGTTAGTTAGTTAGTTAGTTAGTTAGTTAGTTAGTTAGTTAGTTAGTTAGTTAGTTAGTTAGTTAGTTAGTTAGTTAGTTAGTAGTAGTTAGTTAGTTAGTTAGTTAGTTAGTTAGTTAGTTAGTTAGTTAGTTAGTTAGTTAGTTAGTTAGTTAGTTAGTTAGTTAGTTAGTTAGGTTAGTTAGTTAGTAGTTAGTTAGTAGTAGTTAGTTAGTTAGTTAGTAGTAGTTAGTTAGTTAGTTAGTTAGTTAGTTAGTTAGTAGTTAGTTAGTAGTTAGTTAGTTAGTAGTTAGTTAGTTAGTTAGTTAGTTAGTTAGTTAGTTAGTTAGTTAGTTAGTTAGTTAGTTAGTAGTTAGTTAGTTAGTTAGTAGTTAGTTAGTTAGTTTAGTTAGTTAGTTAGTTAGTTAGTTAGTTAGTTAGTTAGTTAGTTAGTTAGTTAGTTAGTTAGTTAGTTAGTTAGTTAGTAGTTAGTTAGTTAGTTAGTAGTTAGTTAGTAGTTAGTTAGTTAGTAGTTAGTTAGTTAGTTAGTTAGTTAGTTAGTTAGTTAGTTAGTTAGTTAGTTAGTTAGTTAGTAGTTAGTTAGTTAGTTAGTTAGTTAGTAGTTAGTTAGTTAGTTAGTTAGTAGTAGTTAGTTAGTTAGTAGTTAGTTAGTTAGTTAGTTAGTAGTTAGTTAGTTAGTTAGTTAGTTAGTTAGTTAGTTAGTTAGTTAGTAGTTAGTTAGTTAGTTAGTTAGTTAGTTAGTTAGTTAGTTTAGTTAGTTAGTTAGTTAGTTAGTTAGTTAGTTAGTTAGTTAGTTAGTTAGTAGTTAGTTAGTTAGTTAGTTAGTTAGTTAGTTAGGTTAGTAGTGTTAGTTAGTTAGTTAGTAGTTAGTTAGTTAGTTAGTTAGTTAGTTTATTAGTTTAGTTTATGTTTTAGTTAGTTTTCTTTGTTTAGTTATTTAGTTGTCGTTAGTTAGTTAGTTAGTTCGTTAGTTAGTTTTAGTTAGTTAGTTTTCTTTTCTTTAGTTTCTTTCTTTAGTTAGTTTTTTCGTCGTTTTAGTTCGTTAGTTAGTAGTTTTAGTTTAGTTAGTTAGTTCGTTTTAGTTCGTTTTCGTTAGTTCGTTAGTTAGTTCGTTCTCGTTCGTTTTTGTTCTTTTTTCTTTGTTCTTTCTTTGGTTCTTTTATTTTAGTTAGTTAGTTGGTTTAGTTAGTTAGTTAGTTAGTTAGTTAGTTAGTTAGTTAGTTAGTTAGTTAGTTAGTTAGGTTAGTTAGTTAGCCTTACTTCACATTTCAATTACATTGCTTACATACAGTATTTTCTTCCTATAACAATATCTACATTTCTTTACAATTATACGGTAGTTTGTTGTAAGTAAATATGTAATACAAATGACTTCAGTTAAAATAAACAACCAATCAGCCAAACAAATCAACCAATTAAATTAAATAAAATTGGAAGTCGTTGTTGAACACAAGAATAGTTGAATTAAATTAAACAGGTTAATAAATTATAAAATGTGTCACCATTAACGGACATGACAACCATAAAGGTCTGACAAACAACAACAACAAGAACAGTAACAGAAGCGAAGAACAAATAATACGCATGCGTAACATAAATAAATGTACAAGTTAGTAGTGCGATAAATACACGTAACTTGAAGATAGATGGTTATAGCAGGATGGATGACTAAACAGACCTACATTCATATCAACGTACATAGTACTCTGAACGGATAGAAATACATAAATTTCGTACGCATTTTACTTTAGTTTTCTTTAATGTGATACGAAAAAACAATTTGTTGAACAAGGGGCTTTATCATGTTGTGGATTTTTTCGGTTCAATTTTAGTTATGTTTCTCAGCCAAACAACTTCTTTTGCGTTTTTTTTCTCATTTAATTCATGAACTTAGTTTTAATTTTGTCACAATAAATTGGCCTCTTTTAGATAAGAATTTGAAGGAACAGAAATTTAGTTAATTAAATAGATTTTTTTAAATTTGAGATTGTGCGAAAAGAACGACAAACAAGAACTTAGAATTATGAGAAAGCTAGCACCTTTAAAGATAGCTGAAGAGCCAAATGAGCCATAACGGTTGTGAAGACTTAATGAGTGTAGGGTGTTTAAAGGTATGCAAACTTTGGGATAAGAAACTGAAAATTGCTACAAAACTGTCTCTCTAAAGAGCTTAAACTTTACTCAGAGTCTGTCATTAATCTTTCGTGCATTTCCGACAAAAATCTTTCCCTAAGAGTTGGTATCTAGTAAAATCTCATTTAGCCTGGACTATAGGCTAGAATATAGTTTATACTACAGACTAGACTATAGTCTAGACTATAGTCTGGACTATACACTAGACTATACACTAGACTATATATAGACTAGACTATACACTAGACTATAGACTAGACTATACACTAGACTATAGACTAAACTATAGACTATAGACTAGACTATAGACTATACTATAGACTATAGACTAGACTATAGACTAGACTATAGATTAGACTCTAGACTAGACTCTAGACTAGACTCTAGACTAGACTATAGACTAGACTATAGACTAGACTATAGACTAGACTATAGACTAGAACATAGACTATATTACAGACTAGACTATAGACTAGATTATAGACTAGACTATAGACTAGACTATAGACTAGACTATAGACTAGATTATAGACTAGACTATAGACTAGACTATAGACTAGACTATAGACTAGACTATAGACTAGACTATAGACTAGACTATAGACTAGACTATAGACTATACTATAGACTAGACTATAGACTATACTATAGACTAGACTATAGACTAGACTATAGTCTAGACTATAGACTAGACTATAGACTAGACTATAGACTAGACTAGACTAGACTATAGACTAGACTATAGACTAGACTATAGACTAGACTATAGACTAGACTATAGACTAGACTATAGACTAGACTATAGACTAGACTATAGACTAGACTATAGACTAGACTATAGATTAGACTATAGACTAGACTATAGACTAGACTATAGACTAGACTATAGACTAGACTATAGACTAGACTATAGACTGGAATATAGACTAGACTATAGACTAGAATATAGACTAGACTATAGACTAGACTATAGACTAGACTATAGACTAGACTATAGACTAGACTATAGACTAGACTATAGACTAGACTATAGACTAGACTATAGACTAGACTATAGACTAGACTATAGACTAGACTATAGACTAGACTGTAGACTAGACTGTAGACTAGACTATAGACTAGACTATAGACTAGACTATAGACTAGACTATGGACTAGACTATAGACTAGACTATAGACTAGACTATAGACTTGACTATAGACTAGACTAGACTTTAAACTAGACTATAGACTAGACTATAAACTAGACTAGACTATAGACTAGACTAGACTATAGACTAGACTAGACTATAGACTAGACTATAGACTAGACTATAGACTAGACTATAGACTAGACTATATACTAGACTATAGACTAGACTATAGACTAGACTATAGACTAGACTATAGACTAGACTATAGACTAGACTATAGACTAGACTATAGACTAGATTATAGACTAGACTAGACTAGACTATAAACTAGACTATGGACTAGACTATAGACTAGACTATAGACTAGACTATAGACTAGACTATAGACTAGACTATAGACTAGACTATAGACTAGACTATAGACTAGACTATAGACTATAGACTAGACTATAGACTAGACTATAGACTAGACTATAGACTAGACTATAGACTAGACTATGGACTAGATTATAGACTAGACTATAGACTAGACTATAGACTAGACTATAGACTAGACTATAGACTAGACTATAGATTAGACTATAGACTAGACCATAGACTAGACTATAGACTAGACTATAGACCAGACTATAGACTAGACTATAGACTAGACTATAGACGAGACTATAGACTAGACTATAGACTAGACTATAGACTAGACTATAGACTAGACTATAGACTAGACTATAGACTAGACTATAGACTAGACTATAGACTAGACTATAGACTAGACTATAGACTAGACTATAGACTAGACTATAGACTAGACTATAGACTAGACTAGACTATAGACTAGACTATAGACTAGACTATAGACTAGACTATAGACTAGACTATAGACTAGACTATAGACTAGACTATAGACTAGACTATAGACTAGACTATAGACTAGACTATAGACTAGACTATAGACTAGACTATAGACTAGACTATAGACTAGACTATAGACTAGACTATAGACTAAACTATAGTTTGGACTATAAAGTAGAATATAGACTAGGCTATAGACTAGACTATAGACTAGACTATAGACTAGACTACTAGACTATAGACTAGACTATAGACTAGACTATAGACTAGACTATAGACTATAGACTAGACTATAGACTAGACGATAGACTAGACTATAGACTAGACTATAGACTAGACTAGACTATAGACGAGACTATAGACTAGACTATAGACTAGACTATAGACTAGACTATAGACTAGACTATAGACTAGACTATAGACTAGACTATAGACTCGACTATTGACTAGACTATAGACTAAACTATAGTTTGGACTATAAAGTAGAATATAGACTAGGCTACAGTCTGGATTAAAGACTAGATTATAGTCTGGACTATAGACTAGACTGTAGCCTGGACTATGGACTATAGACTTGGCTATAGACTATACCCTGTAAAGAACCAAGCGAATAAATGTATTGGATTGGAGAGATACATGTAGAATGTAGCCTGGACTATAGACTATAGTCTGGACTATAGACTAGACTATGGTCTGGACTATAGATTAGACTATAGACTAGGCTATAGTCTAGACAATGGACTATAGTCTTGGCTATAGACTATACACTATAGTCTGGACTATAGACTGGACTATAGACTATAGTTTGAACTATAGATTATAGTCTGGACTGTTGAAGAAATAACTCTTTTGTATCCTGTAGCCTGTTCTATACACTAGACTTTAGTCTGGACTATTGACGAGTCTATGTTCTGGACTATGGACTATAGTATTGTCTATAGACTACACAGAAAAAAATTACGACAAATCAATTGTCATATTAATTACTAAATTCGTCAATATAATTAATTTTTTAATTGAAAAGGCACCAACAACGGATTTTGTAAATACAAAAAATATTATTGTTGCTTAAAATTGTTAACACTTAACAAATAATTTCAACAATGAATTAGTCATACTGAATAATAAATTTTTTAACAATCAACAGTTATGTTCTAACAAAATGTTTAAACAAAAAAATTGTTGACACTCATCAATTAAAAGTCTTCATATTGTTTAACAAATATTGTTATTATTTAATAATTTTATTTCAGAATAAAAAAGTATAAATTTTTATTTAATTTCATTTTATTTAATAATAACATAAATTTTACAATAGTTTTAATATTTATAATACTGTATTACATAATTAAATAACAAACATTCGATTACATTACATAAGATAAATTATAATTTAATTAAATAAACAGATTAATAGAACGAAGATATTTGTAATATAACATATTGCAGTCGATAATATATACAAAACTGTAGAGGTTGAGGTTCCTTCAGGATCCACATAGTGGATGTGGTTTATACCCAAATTCGCTGGAACATCATTGAGTATCCTTTGCCTGGTGAGAGACTAGTAATGATTTCCTATGCCTTTTACTTCAGGGAAGTACCCGGTACTATTGCCATTTCAACAGGATGCATATTTATACATGTTACTCAACTGACGGCTGAGAGCCATCACTCAACCTCTCGTCACTCAACCCGGTGCTGTTCCTATATCAACAGGATACATATTTATACATATTACTTGACTGACGGCTGAGAGCCGTCACTCACACTGACGGGGCAATTATTGGATTCGTTTGACTTTTTAAATTCCTCATCCAGAGGGATGCTGATCTGATAGCTGGGTATTTCGAGACAAATATGTCTCTAGGTACTGTTGCCGAATCAACGGAGCGCTGTGATGTGGTTGCGCGGGCTTTAGAAGATCGAAGAACGCCCTTGAGTAGATCATTGGTGAGGCGGGATTCATGTTGGTCCTTCTCGCATAACGTATGGTTAAATCTTATCCTTGTATGCTTGTACATTGACCGGCAGCACCATGTACAAAAATTGCCACCTGAGTGTTCTTCATCGAAGTCACGTTTTAAGTCTACCCAATGAATGAAAAATACCAACGTGAAACAAGGCCATCAAGGCACTTCGTCTTCCAAAACTTGCCTCAGATGTTTCAATTCCTTCATTTTCTCAAACAAAAGTGCAATCCCTTAAATGGAAAAAACACACTTCGGTAAATGAGGATTTCTTTATACAAAAACATTTAATGCAATTTACCATTTTTATTCCTGGATTTTTATTGTTTTGCAGTCTTGAAACTATTATTTTTTGGTTTTCAAATTTTTTATATTAAAAATGTCAATTTTCAAAAATATGTGTTGAAGACATAATGTTTTTAGAAAATAATTTTTTTTAAATATATATAAATAAAAGAAAATATATAAACTAAAAGTATACATTACTAATTTTGTTTTGAATTTTAAATAATTTTCAACTATTTTAGTAGTTGATAATCAACTAATGAAAATCATTAAATAAATATAATATAAATTACACATATTTAATAAAAACAATGGTTGAAAATATTAATTATTTGTTAACAATGTTGTGTAATTACTTAACAACTTTTGTTATTTTTTTCTGTGTATACACTAAGTCTGGACTATAGACTATAGTCGGGACTGTTGAAGAAATAACTCTTTCTATACCCTGTAAATAACCAAGCGAATAAATGTATATTTGATTGGAGAGATACATGTGATCGCTAAACATATTCCCGTTCACAGATACTAGAACTAAACAAAAAACACATGCAACAAAATAAAAGTGACAATGTCTTCATGACACTTGATACTTTTTTTAGTATATTGTCATTTAAAAATGATAATACGCCAATTGTGTTGGTGTTTGGTGTGTGTTTACGTGGTGGCACCTTTTTGTTCATCAGGCCAAAAGAATGAAACAAGATAACAGGCGTGTGAAAATACACATTTCAGTAAAAATATTTAAGTTTTTTTCTCTGTTAACTCCAACACAAAAGATAACAAAAACCACTTAAGATAAACTAAATGCGACGAGTATTATTTTTAAAGCTCGTTTTAGCCAGAGCTACTGTTTAATTGTTGTGTGTTTTTGTCTGTACAAAAAGTAAAAGAAGAAGATGATCGTCAATAAAGGCGTAAACTGTTAACAACAAACCCTTTAAGCAAAATAAGGGCTTTTTATAACTTCATCAACGTTGTTGTTTGAGCAATTTTATATATAAGAGCTAAAATTGTGGGTTATTAGGTTCTTGTTCATGTTGTGGCAAGGTTTTCTTGTTAAATACAACTGTCCGCCTTTTAACGCTTCAAAATTATATGGTCAACGCCTACTTGAGGCTTTTTCTTATTTAGCACTTTGTTTTCAATTACTTGTTTGTATCTTCTTCCTTTTATTATTTAGTTTCTTTTGGTAATTTGAAAAGTTTCTTGGTAAGTTGCACTAAATGAAACTAAAACTAAAAAAAATTTGTCTGAAATTCTTCTTTGTGAAATAATTTATGTTGAAATTCACTTAAAATGTTAAATAACAGCCTGAAGTCAACATCAATCATTTAATTAGTTAAATAACCAACTGAAAGAACGTTAAAAGGAACGTTAAATGATGGGGCGTTACCAGGCATTCAAGTCCTAGTTTAACAAGAACTCCTCTTTTATAATTATCTTTATTTGTTTTACTTGCAACGAACATTTATTTAACCCCTATGGAACTAAAGTAAAAAAGAATTGTCGATATAAACTTAAGTTTAGTCTATGGACTTCTCTCTGGACTATACTAAATTGTAGACCAGACCATAGTATGAATTGTAAACTGTATTATAGACAGGTACATACATGACTATAGATACTACTATAGACCTAACTATAAACTTAACTATAGACCTCACAATAGTCTGGACTATAGAATAGACTATAGTCTGGACTATAGAATAGACTATAGTCTGGACTATAAAATAGACTATAGTCTGGACTATAGAATAGACTATAGTCTTGACTATATAATAGTATAATAGAACAGACTATAGTCTATTCTATAGTCCAGACTATGGTCTATTATACATTATATAGAATAGACTATAGTCTAGACTATAGAATAAAGTATAGTCTGGACTGTAGAAAAGACTATAGTCTGGACTATAGAATCGACTATAGTCTGGACTATAGAATCGACTATAGTGTGGACTATGGAATAGATTATAGTGTGGACTATGAAATAGAGTATAGACTGGACTATATAGACAATAGTCTGGACTGTAGAATAGACTACAGTCTGGTCTATAGAATAGACTATAGTCTGGACTAGAATAGACCTTAGTTTGGACTATAGAATATACTATAGTCTGGACTATAGATTAGACTATAGTTCAAACTATGGTCTATTCTAGTCCAGACTATAGTCTATTCTATATACCAGACTATAGTCTATTCTATAGAATGTATAATAGACTATAGTCTGGACTATAGAATAAACTATAGTCTGTTCGATAAAATAGATTATTGTCTGGACTATAGAATATACTATATTAAGGACTATAGGCTGGACTACATTCTCTCCTATAACCTGCTATAATCGACTATGATCTATAAAGATTTTCCGGCTGAAGCACATTGAGCTCAAAAATTCGACTTAATAAATCCATCGTAAGTTTATTATTTAAGGGGTTAAAATACCAACAAAAATCCAAACTCCATATCAAGTGCTTGATTAATTAATTAATGTTAAAATATTGACTACAAACTTAAGATCAGAATCTTTTGTGTTCTTTTCAAACACCAACAACTTTTTGAGGCAACAAATTGTTGTATTCTTCCAACTATTAACTGCAACAAGTTGAACTCACTTCAAACAATTCCTTCATTCCATTATTTATCATTTATTACTATTGTTTCGAACCACTCTATTCAATTGAATTAAGGAAAAATAAAGGTTTTGCAGTTGTCTTTCTTTTGAAAATTGTGGAAACTGTTCTCACTTGTTTCAGTTCGAGCAGTAAATAATTTGAAAATGATCATTACCTACAAATGAAAAATGTTTGTTTTCATTTATTTTGTAAGCAAAACATTGTTTCATTAAATGTTGTTCATTTATTAAATTCTTTTCGTTTTTGTTTCAAAATTCTATAGTGTTTTGTGGGAAAACACCTGTTGTGTTTTTATAACAATTTAATATAATTCTAATTGTTTATTGTATTTAGTGGAGAGAAAGAAAGAGATCGTATACGGTGTGCTCTTGATTTTGAAGATCATAATCGATTATTTTTTAAATGATTGTTTGGTTAAAAGGCATGTTATGTTTTTGTCATTAATTATTTTTTTTTTTTTTGGGTGAAAAAAAAACATTATTAATATTTTTGATTTATGGGGATGGAACGAGGGAACATTGTAGGTTTAATAGAAATAAAGGTGAGATCTAAAAAGAACGAAATATATTGAATCAGGGAGAAGTAGAAAAGAAAAGAAAAAGAGGTAAAACGTGACAGAGGTAAGAGACGAAATAAGAAAAAAAAAGGGGCCAAGAACTAAACTACGAAGACACGAACTGAACAACGAACGAAGAACACGAACGGAAGAGACTTAAGAACAGAAGAATAATACGAACTACAAGAACAACGAACAACGACGAACGAAGAACTAACGAAAACGAACTAACAACGAACGAACGAAACGAACGAACGAACGAACGAACGAACGAACGAACGAACGAACGAACGAACGAACGAACGAACGAACGAACGAACGAACGAACGAACAACGAAAACGAAACGAACGAAACGAACGAAAACGAAACGAACGAACGAACGAACGAACGAACGAAAACGAACGAACGAACGAACGAACGAAAACGAACGAAAAAAACAACGAACGAAACGAACGAACGAACAACGAACGAACGAAACGAAACGAACGAACGAAGAACGAACGAACGAACGAACGAACGAACGAACGAACGAACGAAACGAACGAACGAACGAACGAACGAAACGAACGAACGAACGAACGAACGAACGAAACGAACGAAAACGAACGAACGAACGAAACGAACGAACGACGAAGAACGAAGAACGAACGAACGAACGAACTAACGAACGAACGAAAAAACGAACGAACGAACGAAAACGAACGAACGAACAACGAACGAACGAACGAACGAACGAACGAAACGAACGAACGAACGAAGAACGAACGAACGAACGAACGAAACGAACGAACGAACGAACGAACGAACGAACGAACGAACGAACGAACGAACGAAACGAACAAAACGAACGAACGAACGAAACGAACGAACGAACGAACGAACGAACGAACGAACGAACGAACGAAACGAACGAACGAACGAACGAACGAACGAACGAACGAACGAACGAACGAAACGAACGAACAACGAACGAACGAACGAACGAACGAACGAACGAACGAACGAACGAACGAACGAACAACGGAAACGAACGAACGAACGAACGAACGAACGAACGAACGAACGAACGAAGAACGAACGAAACGAACGAACGAACGAACGAACGAACGAACGAAACGAAAACGAACGAAAGAACGAACGACGAACGAACGAACGAAGAGAACGAACGAAACGAACGAACGAACGAACGAACGAACAACAACTAACGAACGAACGAACGAACGAAGAACGAACGAACTAACTAACTAAATAACGACTACTAACTAACTAACTAACTAACTAACTAACTAACTAACTAACTAACTAACTAACTAACTAACTAACTAACTAACTAACTAACTAACTAACTAACTAACTAACAACTACTACTAACTAACAACTACTAACTAACTAACTAACTAACTAACTACTAACTAACTAACTAACTAACTAACTACTACTACTAACTACTAACTAACTAACTACTACTAACTAACTAACTAACTAACTAACTACAACTAACTAACTAACTAACTAACTAACTACTAACTAACTAACTAACTACTAACTACTAACTAACTAACTAACTAACTAACTAACTAACTAACTAACTAACTACTAACTAACTAACTAACAACTAACTAACAACTAACTAACTAACTAACTAACTAACTAACTAACTAACTAACTACGAACTAACTAACTAACTAACTAACTAACTAACTAACTAACTAACTAACTAACGAACTAACTAACTAACTAACTAACTAACTACTAACTAACTAACTAACTACTAACTAACTAACTATACTAACTAACTAACTAACTAACTAACTAACTAACTAACTAACTGACTTCAATTCTAAAGCTCTTTTATTACAAAACTATTATTAAATTGAAAAATTGTTTTATTGTCATCACACTTCTGGATATTCGAAAATTCGAATTTATTTCGAAATTTCTTAAAGTGTTAAAAAATCTGTAAAATTTAAGTTAAAAGCTATTTGATTGCAATAAATTTCTTAATTTAAAAGTTTTCTTAATTGTTTGAGCATTTCTTGAGTTTCTACAATTCGAACTTAATTTCGAATAATTTAAAATTGTCGAAAAAGTTCTAATTTTAGAACTATCGCCAATTTTATGATTTTCGTATAAAGAAAACTATATTTAATGGAAAATAAAAATGGTGTCCGATATTCATTGTTTTATAATCCTAATACAGTTTAAGGACTTTTTGACAGTTAGTAAAATTTTACTAAAATCTTGGTTCACATTACATTCCCATATAAGATTACAAAGATTAAAACAAAAATCTGTTAAATATAAAATCTTAAAGCAATAAATTTATTAAAAACTAGTAATAACATTTTTAAAGCACACAGCGTCAAATTATACCAAAAAAAGGTGTTTTCTAACATAAAATTACGAAAAAAAATTCCATTTCATAGTTTTGTTAGTAAACACCTAAAATTGTTTTTTATGATTTTTTTACAACTAATAAAATAGTTTAATTAAAAAAAATATATTTCAAAAATCAACATCAAACAGTCAGTCTGTCATTTTGTTAGTTGGTAAATTATTGCCACCTAACAATGGGCCAATAAAAGTCAAATCAATTAAAAATACAAGTAAAATAAAAAAATTTTTAACGACAAATTAGACAATAATTTCTAAAACAATAGAGTTAACGATTTTACAATATTAATGTGAGATGAGATGTTAGATAGCGGCTGAGTACAATAAAACGAAAATAAAACAGCTTGTTAGAAAACACAAACTTCTTTGTAATAGAGAAAGGTTTGCTTGCTAGCAGGGGAAAAAAGAACTAAAAGATGCTGCAGCGCTGGACATCAAATATATTTTGAAAAAAAGATAAAAATCCTTTAAGATGAAATTTGCTAAAGAAAAATGTGTAATGCCGGAGGATAAGTTGGAAAATGTTACATGTTTTTAGTTATGTTTTAAGGACTTAAGGAGTTTTGAAGAAAAAATTTGTGAAAATTTCTATAAAATTTTAACCGAAAACAAAACAAGTGTAAACACGAGTAGTTCTTGTGGTTTATTATCAAGATTTTACAATAATACTTTACACATACATTTTTTGGACTAGTATATACTATAGTCTGGACTCGTCTATAGTATGGACTATAGAATCGACTATGAACTGGATTATGGACTCGACTTTAGTATGGGCTATGGACTCGAATATAGTATGGACTATAGACTCGACTATAGTCTGGACTATAGACTCGACTATAGTCTGGACTATAGACTCGACTATAGTCTGGACTATAGACTCGACTATAGTCTGGACTATAGACTCGACTATAGTCTGGACTATAGACTCGACTATAGTCTGGACTATAGACAATATAGACTCGACTATAGTCTGGACTATAGACTCGACAATAGTCTGGACTATAGACTCGACAATAGTCTGGACTATAGACTCGATTATTGTCTGGAGTATAGACTCGATTATTGTCTGGACTATAGACTCGACTATAGTCTGGACTATAGACTCGACTATGGTCTGGACTATAGAATGGACTTTAGACTCGACTATCGTCTGGACTATAGATTCGGCTATAGTCTGGACTATAGACTCGACTATAGTCTGGACTATAGACTCGACTATGGTCTGGACTATAGAATGGACTATAGACTCGACTATCGTCTGGACTATAGATTCGGCTATAGTCTGGATTATAGACTCGAATATAGTATGGACTATGGACTTGACTATAGTATGGACTCTGGACTATAGACTTGATTATTGTATGGACTATAGACTCGACTATAGTCTGGACTATAGACTCGACTAGTCTGGACTATAGACTCGACTATAGTCTGGACTATAGACTCGACTATAGTCTGGACTATAGACTCGACTATAGTCTGGACTATAGACTCGACTATAGTCTGGACTATAGACTCGACTATAGTCTGGACTATAGACTCGACTATAGTCTGGACTATAGACTCGACTATAGTCTGGACTATAGACTCGACTATAGTCTGGACTATAGACTCGACTATAGTCTGGACTATAGACTCGACTATGGTCTGGACTAAAGACTCGACTATAGTCTGGATTATAGACTCCACTATAGTCTGGACTATAGACTCGATTATTGTCTGGACTATAGACTGGACTATAGACAAGACTATTGTCTGGACTATAGATCCGGCTATAGTCTGGACTATAGACTCGACTATAGTCTGGACTATAGACTGTAGACTATAGTCTGGACTATAGACTATAGACTATAGTCTGGACTATAGACTCGATTATTGTCTGGACTATAGAATCGACTATGGTCTGGACTATAGACTCGACTATAGTCTGGACTATAGACTCAACTGTAGTCTGGACTATAGACTCGATTATTGTCTGGACTATAGACTGAACTATAGACTGTAGACTATAGTCTGGACTATAATCTGGACTATAGACTAAACATAGTCTGTATCAAAAATTCGGCTTTAGTATGACCTATAGACTAGATTAAAGACTTGACTAAAATCTGACTAGTCTACACTATATGTAGGCAGGAGTACAAGTACTTTTAACAAATTAGACTATAGTCTCTAGAAGTATTTATTTTCTTAACTAAAGACTCGGCTATGTAGGTAATTGACACGATTTTAGTCTGGTATATAGAACTGTCTAGAGTTGATATTTGTTTTAATTTAAAATTTTTCTTTTATGAACATTCAATACACATTTCTTTCTATTCCATTTTTTTACACACAGTACGTGTCTCTTCTTTAAGTGGATTTTCTTTTCTTATCTCACTTCGTTTGTTTATTTTTAATCCTTTACTTCTTTGCTCTATACATTTCAATCTACCTCACCCCTTCTGCAATATTTTGTTGTAATCCTGTAATTAAAACTTAAAGAGGATTGTATGTAAGTACTTGCTGCACAAACTAAAGAAAGGGATTTTCCCCTTAAATCTTAATATTTTGCACAGTGTTTCGTTATCTGTTTGGGAATTTCAATTGTGTTTTGTGGGCGTGTGTACAAAACAGTTGTTTGGTTTTCTTATTTCTTTCATTCTTTTTATTATTTCTTTCTTTCTTTGGTTTAAATTTCAACAAGTTTTTAAATACTTTCAAATTATACGGAAATCATTAGATTGGTTTCTATGTGGGTACCTGTGTGGTTATAAATAAAATTATTTGGTTTTATATGTGTATGTATATTTGCATTTAAATCTCAAGGGGTTAAATTTTTGTGTTTAAGGATTAACTTTTACAGTTAAGCCGATATACTAGATCAATGTTGAAATCATTTATAATATTTATTTATTTTAAGAGAGAGAGTTAAGAAGTATTTACTTAGTAGTAACAGATTATTAGAGATTGTTTTTAGATTTTGATGAATTAGTTAGGTAAAGCCAATTTTGTTTATGCTACTAAAAAATGGGTTTATAGATTTTTTGTTTTGATAAAAATTTGTTTTTGTTTTTAAGGAAATAATGGAAAAATAATTTTGAAAGATATTTGATCTGTTGATTAATTGCTATTTACAGGGAACTCTAATTTATATATGTTAGAAGTAAAAGTTTTTTTCGATGTTTTTTTTTACCATACATAGTATACTCTATAGTGTGGACCACAGTCTAGTTTGGACTATAGTCTATTTTATAGTCTGCACTATAGTCCATACTATAGTCTACTCTATAGCCAACTCTATAGTATGTTCTATAGTCTGAAATATAGTCTACTCTATTGCCTGGACTATAGTTTTCTCTATAGCCAGTACTAAAGTCCACGCTCTAGTCTACTCTATAGTGTAGACTATAGTATACTTTATAGTACAGTCTACTCTATAGTATAGACTATAGTATACTCTATAGTAAATTCTGAGTTATAGCCTACTCTATAGTTTACTCTATAGTCTGGACTAAAGTTCATACTGTAGTCTGCTCTAGACTATTGTATACTCTATAGTAAAGTCTGGACTATAACCTATTATTATTATTAGTCTATTCTATAGTCTAGACTACTGTATAGTCTGGGCTATAGTTTATTTTATATGGAGTGTAGTCTACTTTATAGTCTGTCCTATAATCTACTCTATAGTCTGGACTGTAATTTACTCTATAGTCTGGACTATAGTCCACACTATATTATACTCTATAGTCCAGACTATTGTATACTCTATAGTATAGTAAAGTCTGAACTCTATAGTCTGGGCTAAAGTCTATTTTATAATCTGGACTGTAGTCTACTCTATAGTCTGTACTATAGTCTACTCTACAGTCTGGACTGTAGTTTACTCTATAGTCTGGCCTATAGTTTACTCCATAGTCTGGACTAAAGTCCACACTATAGTCTACTCTATAGTCTGGGCTATAGTCTATTTTATAATCTGGAGTGTAGTCTACTTTATAGTCTGTCTTAAAAGCTACTCTATAATTTGGACTGTAATTTACTCTATAGTCTAGACTAAAGTCTACTCTATAGTCCAGACTATAGTATACTCTGTAGTATAGTAAAGTCTGGACTCTATAGTCTGGGCTATAGTCTATTCCATAATCTGGACTGTAGTCTACTCTATAATTTGGCCTATAGTCTACTCTATTGTTCGGACTGTAGTATATACTATAGTCTGAAAAATAGTTCACTCTATAGTCTTGACTACAGCCTACTCTATAGTCAAGACTATAGCCTACTATATAGTCGTGACTATAGTCTGCTGTATAATCTAATACTATAATTTGCAGACTGGAATATAGTCTACTGTATATTATATCCTGTAGTTTGGACTATAGTATACTATATAGTCTGGACTATAGTCTACTATATTGTCTTTACTATAGTAAATTATATATAATTTACTATATAGTCTAGACTATAGTTTACTCTATAGTCTGGATTATAGTCTACTTTATATATAGTCTGGACTATAGGCTATTTGATGGTCTGGACTATAACATATTCGTTAGTCTGAACTTGACTATAGTCTACTATATGGAACTTGCTGTAGTCTGGACTATAGTCTAAACTATATTCTGTAGTCTGTATTACAGTCTAGAATCTACTCAATAGTTTGGAATATAGTCAAAGTTATGGTCTATTCTATATGCTGGACTATAGACTACTATATTGTCTGGATTGTAGTTTACTATATATTCTGGACTATAGACAAATTTGTTATCTAAACTATAGTCAACTTTAGAAACTACTCTATATATAGTCTTCTTAGTAAAACATACTTCCTCTCACCCAGATTTAGTTACAATAGTTCCGTAATGTTTTAAATTTTCAATAAAAATTATCCCTCCAATCAACTTTATGAAATTTAATATTCTAACAATTTCTTTCACATCCCAACCAATATAATAATAATAATCAATAGATGGCATTGACAAATATTAGTAATAATTTATTTTTATCATTTGATTAAATCTGATCTAGCGGCATCTTTACGTTTGACCGAAAAAAGCGACAAAGTTATCTGATTGTTAAGATATAGAAAAAAATATCAACTTCAAAAGGAAAAAATATTAAAAAGACACACATTTCACAGCGCCTAAGAAAAGAAAACACGGCGTCAGAGAGACAAACAATTAAATAAAATAAAATAGTTGTTTGGAGACACACTTGAAAATAATTTTCCCCTGATTAGTAAGAGACTAAAAGACTAAATACAGAACCCAAATTTAATAACAGCACAACAATGACAAGACCTTAAGTTGTCGTATAACGTTAATAAAGTAAAGGCCCTTAACGAACCATCTACATAAACATTATTATGTACAATAGTCCCGCAACAAAGCCCAAAGAATGAAAGAGTTGAATTTGAAAATGAAAATTATAAAATTATAGATTTTGATAAATGTTATGAGCAATTAATAATTGTTTAAACATTTTTGTTTCTCAAATTTTTTTTCATCTTTTATTTTTTTTATTTTGGGGTCTTTACCAAAGATAAAGATCTGATTACAAATTATGTGTTCGTTTATATTTGTATGTGCATATTATTAATAACTCTTCAAAAAAACATATTTTAATATTGAATAAAAAAATGAGACACAAAAAAGGTCACTAAATAGTTAAAAGAACAAAAATAAACCTAAAACAATGTGTGTTAAAATATCTTAAATAGTTATAGAACAACCAACGCCTTAACAATTTTGTCCAATACACTTACACTACAAAGTATTTAGTTTTAGAATTTAGGGTAAAAACTAATTTTTCTTATTTTCCTCAAACAATGGCTTTAAATTTATTTGAAGTTAAATTGAAAAATATGAATTTTATGAAAATATTTAACTTTCGACTAAAGTTAAGAAATTTGAAAATTTGTTAAAGCGTTGGCGTTATGGTGGTGATAAGTTTGAAAATTATACAATTTTTGATTAGGACTTGGAAATATTTAGTTGTAATCAACCTGTTTAACTAATTTATTAGTTTAATGACATTACAAATAAGTTATTACGCCCAGCAATATGTTTTAAAAGCCATTGGGAATGAAATAGATTTTCTTTTTTAAAGTAGTACTTCATCCCGATTTTTCTGGACTATATAATACTAGATCTCTAGATAGTCTGGAATATAGTCTACTCTATAGTCTGGACTATAGACTACTCTATAGTCTGGACTATAGACTGCTCTATAGTCTGGACTATAGACTACTCTATAGTCTGGACTATAGACTATTCTATAGTCTGGACTATAGACTACTCTATAGTCTGGACTATAGACTACTCTATAGTCTGGACTATAGACTACTCTATAGTCTGGACTATAGACTACTCTATAGTCTGGACTATAGACTACTCTATAGTCTGGACTATAGACTACTCTATTGTATGGACTAGAAGAAAGTGCAGCTGCCCTTTCCAAAATTGGGAAGGCGCTGATTGAAAGGGCTGTCAAACCGGCCCCGACAAGGACTCTTAAACACTTACGACTGTACCCAAAGCATCATTAGCAAGTACTGGTAATGTTGAGGGGCCAAATCCTAAAATCGAGGAAATTGGGAAGGTGTCTATTAAACAGTTTATATTTTAATGCCAGATAAGGACACCGCAGTGCCATCAATAGTATCCACTGCATCAATAGCCACTTCTGTCTACCCGGAGGAGTAAAGTCCAAAGAGCGAGGATGTGAAAACCAACTCGTTGGAAGACAGTTTAATGGATGACCATGATTGAGGTTATCATCTTATGTCACAAGAACTTATGTTTCCTCCTCTCAACAGGATTATCCACATCGGATGCAACCGTACTGAAGCAAGGTAGTGGCAACATATATCTCGCATCCGTTTACCTGCCCTTCGATTCTCCGACACTACCACCAACGTCGGATCTGATGAAACTGGTTGAAGAGGCACAAAGGAAAAATAAGAAAATTGTAATACGTTGTGATGCAAATTCCCACCATGTAGCTTGTGGTAGTACAAGCACCAATCGCAGGGGACAAGCGCTTATGGATTTCCTTAATACTAAAGACTTGATCACATTGAACTTAGGTAATAAAGCTACCTTTGTCAATAGAATCAGAGAAGTAGTATTAGATATAACTATATGTTCAGAAGAGCGTATAACCGAAATTCAGGATTGGAGAGTTTCGGAGGAGCACTCCTTTTCTGACCATCGGTACGTAAGATTCAAAATACCACCAAAGCCGATAAAGTTTCGGAATAAGTCTAAAACTAATTGGACAATGTTCGGGACCTTACTAAAGAACCGAAATAGTTATTACTTCTGACATGGTTAAAGGGGCAATCAAGAGCTTTGCTCCCTATAAAGCTGCAGGGCCGGATGGCATTTTCCCGGCACTTTTGCAGATGGAGGCGGAACTGGTTTCCGTACATCTGTCACAAATATTCACTGCATGCTTGAAATTAACATATACCCCAGTTAAATGGCAGGATGCAAGGGTAATATTTATACCCAAACTAGGAAAACCTAGCTATGCGACACCTAAGTCCTATCGACCGATAAGTCTTGCGTCCTTCCTACTTAAAACCTTGGAACTGATAGTCGATAGTATGGTTAAAAGCAGTATATCAGAAAAAGACCTTAAATATAAGCACCATGCTTATGTAAAGAGACGATCGGTGGAAACCGCTTTAAACGAAGTTGTCCACTACATAGGTGCATCCTTTGATAGCAAACTGTATACACTGGCAGTATGCATTGACATCGAAGGCGCCTTCAATAACGTGCACACTGATACTCTTATCCAATCCCTAGACCAGTTTTATGTTGACCGGGTGCTCCGTAACTGGATCAACCACATGCTAAGGAACAGATGGATAAGCTGCGAGATGTACGATATAACTATCAGGAAAAAGGTATTTCGCGGTATACCATAGGGTGGCATTTTGTCACCTTTACTCTGGGTTACCACGATAAGCCTCCTAAGGACTCTAAGCGAGAAAGAACTTAAACCTGTCTGCTATGCAGTCGATGTCGTAATACTTTTAAAGGGAAAGGATCCAAATTACTTGTGTAGCAGAGCTGAGGAGGCTCTGAATACGGCCTTGAGCTGGGCTCAACCGAGAGGCCTCAATGTTAACCCGGCAAAAACGGAAATCTGTCTTTTCACAAGAAAAACTAAAATTTCTACGTATACTGAACCTTTCTTCCTGGGCAAGAAGATACCAGTGACAGACAAAGTTAAGTACTTAGGTGTAATTCTCGACCGGAAATTAAAATGGAGACACCACATAGAGGATAGGATCAACAAGGCACATCGGTGCTGGGCGATATGTAGGAGAACTATAGGCATGAAATTGGGTCTTAGTCCTAATATGACAAATTTGCTTTATAAAAGTGTAATTAGACCAATTCTAGCTTATGCTTCAATAATCTGGAGGACTGCTTTAGACAAAAAGTGCAATATCAAACTACTACAGGGAGTTCAGCGTACATGCTGCTTGGGTATAAGTGGTGCCATGTGTACTACTTCAACCAAGGCTCTGGAAACGTTGCTAGATATTCCACCCATTGAAACATATTTAAGATATGAAGCGGCGCTTGCAGCTGAACGGCTCTTTGCTTTAGGCGAACTGGCCAAAAGCGGTTATAGGACACGTCATCAATGTATACTGGACACATTGGAAGGTTATACACAATCATCGGACGTGCCGGATCGTATACCAGACACAGAATATGTCGGAAACTTTGAAGCGGTGATCCCAGATAGGATATCTTGGTCAATCGGAACATTGGAGCAAATACCAGTAGGAACCCGTTGTTACACGGATGGCTCTAAATTGGGGGACAAAGTGGGGCTGGGATTCTATATTGAAGACCCAGAAACAGAAATATACCACCGTTTACCAAATCATAACACAAGCTTCCAGGCAGAAGTACGAGCAATAACGGAATGCGTAAATTGGATTAGAATAAATATGGCGCTCACAGCGCTTAATATATTTACCGACAGCCAGAAGGCAATTAGGGCGATATCAGGTAATAGAACTAAATCTAAGACCGTATTGGACTGTAAGAAAGCTTTAACTGAATACTCTCCCAGAGGTAAGGTTCACATCATATGGGTACCAGGCCACTCGGGAGTAGTCGGCAACGAAAGGGCGAATGTCATAGCTTTAAAGGGAAGGGAGCTCGAGGCAGTTAACCTGACAAACGCAAAACCATTCGACGCAACAAAAGCTGAACTAAAAATATGGGTGAGAGAATCCCATAAGGCCTCTTGGAATAATGAAACAGTGGGTAGAACCACGAAGATCCTATGGGGTGACCCTGAGATCAAGATGAAAAATCTCCTCAAAATGAGCAAGTCTGAAGTTAGTATGATGGTACGTATTGTGAGTGGACACACAGGATTACGAGCACATCTATGCAAAATTGGACGTGCGGATTCAGACGAATGTAGAGCATGTGGAGAGGACAGCAGTGAAACTCTGGAGCACTTTCTTTGCCACTGTCAGGCATTCGTCGAAGTTAGATCCAAGTATCTTGGAAGTGATGTTATTCCGGAAATAACATTTCTGACTAACACTGATTGGAAGATTCTTAGGAATTACGTTCAGGAAACTGAGTTTCTGAACACTCAAAAATAATTCATTAAGTACATTTTTTTTCATGATAAGGAGCGCACAACAGGCCCGATAGTGGCCTAGGTGTATTTCTTCGGATTTGATGTAGTATACATCCTCCTGTCAACCTAACCTAGTCTGGACTATAGACCACTCTATAGTCTGGACTATAGCCTACTCTATAGCCTGGACTATAGACTACTATATAGTCTGGACTATAGACTACTTTATAGTCTGGATTATAGACTACTTTATAGTCTGGACTATAGACTACTCTATAGTCTGAACTATAGACTACTCTATAGTCTGGACTATAGACTACTCTAAAGTGTAGGCTATAGACTAATCCATAGTCTGAACTATAGACTACTTTATAGTCTAGATTATAGACTACTCTATAGTCTGCACTATAAACTACTCTATAGTCTGGACTATAGACTACCCATTAGTCTGAACCAATTTAAAGTTTCTCATCATTTATTAAACTGATAAATCCTAGCCAAAAAAGCAAATCCTAAATGTCATCTACATTTCTGTCCCCCTTTTTCCAGTATTTTAAATATTTCACTTAATTGCAATTAAGATAATCTTGATTAAAATCTGCTACAACATAATTATTCATTAAAGAAGCTCCAAAGTGAATTATAACTCATCAAATTGAACATCCACTGATCAATCTTTGGCATAAAAAAAACATAAAAACTTAAACAAAATAAATAAAAGTATTAAAAAAATCTTTCATTCTTTAAAGATTGAAAGAAAAAACTTGAATGGCACAAACAACACACAACAAACTGAGGACAAGATGTGCAATGTGCATCTGGTTTTGTTCTCCAGATTGGAGAACAAACTGATTAAGGGAATAAAGCTCCAACACCATAACGACAGCAACAGACTAAAGTATGGGAGAACACAGTAAGAACATAAACGTATTGATCATTATCAACAGATTACAAAGATGGAAGAGCAGTTGGAACTGGGGGACAGACGTAACTACAGACATAGCCGTACAAGTACATGACACAAAGGATGAAAAACATTGGTGTGGATCATTTGGTAGACGTTTTTTGTGTCTGTTGTTTTTTTTAAGATTTTGTTAAGCCGATAAAGACGAGACTTCTGCTTGTTAGAGAAATTTGCAAAAAGCTACAAAAAAGTCTTGGACTTCA
Organism: Lucilia sericata; assembly: GCF_015586225.1. Taxonomy (NCBI): domain Eukaryota; kingdom Metazoa; phylum Arthropoda; class Insecta; order Diptera; family Calliphoridae; genus Lucilia; species Lucilia sericata. The sequence continues at coordinate 36,123 of NW_023995019.1, forward strand.
AATTCTGCTTACTTTTTTTTCTTTCGAAATGAGACATGCAGGGAGTAGTTAATTTTTAATTTTTTTTGTATACATATTTTGTTAACAAAATTTTGATGGCGCTTTGATTTTATTTTTCTCTCAAACAACTTCAAGTTGCATTTTTTTCTCGTCTGTTTTTTTTTCGGTTTTCATGGCTTTTTTTATGTTCACTAAGATTTTTTTAAGCGCCATCATTTATTATTCAGTCGCGCGAGTTCTGTATGGCGTTTTATAAACGAGCATTTCGGTGGTGAGTGTCTTTTTTTGGTTTCTTTTCTTCTCATTTAAGATCTTTTAAGTTTCAATTTTATATTATTTATTTTTTTGTTTTTTTATTTGTTTGTGTGTGTGTGTTGTATTTATTTGAAAATTTATGTGATTTTTATGCGTAGACATAATTATGATCGTCTTAAAAACGTTATTAAACATATTGGGAAAAATTTACAAAAAAATAACTAAAGACTAACTATAGGAAAAAAAGTGAGAAAAAGAATTCTATGGGTATGAGTTGATCAGAAATTACACTACAGCATAACATAATGTTATAAGCATCGGTTAGTTTGAAGTTTAAATGATATGCTATGATCCTCCTTACACTATCGTACTCCTTTCCTTATAAGGTTTCTTTTCAGTAATCTTGTTAAACCTGCAACAAACTCTTGAAAGCTTTGATCATCTTTATTAACCATTCTGAAAGCTTTCATAGTAGGGTGCAATAAGTCTTTCCTTAAATATCATTTCAAATATACTGGTCAGTATGTTGAGTAGAAGATATGACTTGACCATCATCATCATCATTCTTTTGAAGATTCTTTGGTTTTGTTCACAGGCGTAGACTTGCAAGAAAAACAAAAGTAATAAACTGAACAAAAATATGCAGCAAAAAACCAACAAAAATAACCAACTGAAAAGCTAGTTGGAAGTAGTATAATTTTTGTTTACATATGTATGTATGAAAAAAGACAGGCCTACATAAATATCACTGGACAGTGGGACAAACATTTAAAGCAACAGACTAGACTATAGACTAGACTATAGACTAGACTATAGACTAGACTATAGACTAGACTATAGACTAGACTATAGACTAGACTATAGACTAGACTATAGACTAGACTATAGACTAGACTATAGACTAGACTATAGACTAGACTATAGACTAGACTATACTAGACTATAGACTAGACTATAGACTAGACTATAGACTAGACTATAGACTAGACTATAGACTAGACTATAGACTAGACTATAGACTAGACTATAGACTAGACTATAGACTAGACTATAGACTAGACTATAGACTAGACTATAGACTAGACTATAGACTAGACTATAGACTAGACTATAGACTAGACTATAGACTAGACTATAGACTAGACTATAGGCTAGACTATAGACTAGACTATAGACTAGACTATAGACTAGACTATAGACTAGACTATAGACTAGACTATAGACCAGACTATAGACTAGACTATAGACTAGACTATAGACTAGACTATAGACTAGACTATATACTAGAATATAGACTAGACTATAGACTAGACTATAGACTAGACTATAGACTAGACTATAGACTAGACTATAGACTAGACTATAGACTAGACTATAGACTAGACTATAGACTAGACTATAGACTAGACTATAGACTAGACTATAGACTAGACTATAGACTAGACTATAGACTAGACTATAGACTAGACTATAGACTAGACTATAGACTAGACTATAGACTATACTATAGACCAGACTATAGACTAGACTATAGACTAGACTATAGACTAGACTATAGACTAGACTATAGACTAGACTATAGACTAGACTATAGACTAGACTATAGACTAGACTATAGACTAGACTATAGACTAGACTATAGAATAGACTATAGACTAGACTAGACTATAGACTAGACTAGACTAGACTAGACTAGACTAGACTAGACTAGACTAGACTAGACTAGACTAGACTAGACTATAGACTAGACTATAGACTAGACTATAGACTAGACTATAGACTAGACTATAGACTAGACTATAGACTAGACTATAGACTAGACTATAGACTAGACTATAGACTAGACTATAGACTAGACTATAGACTAGACTATAGACTAGACTATAGACTAGACTATAGACTAGACTATAGACTAGACTATAGACTAGACTATAGACTAGACTATAGACTAGACTATAGACCAGACTATAGACTAGACTATAGACTAGACTATAGACTAGACTATAGACTAGACTATAGACTAGACTATAGACTAGACTATAGACTAGACTATAGACTAGACTATAGACTAGACTATAGACTAGACTATAGACTAGACTATAGACTAGACTATAGACTAGACTATAGACTAGACTATAGACTAGACTATAGACTAGACTATAGACTAGACTATAGACTAGACTATAGACTAGACTATAGACTAGACTATAGACTAGACTATAGACTAGACTATAGACTAGACTATAGACTAGACTATAGACTAGACTATAGACTAGACTATAGACTAGACTATAGACTAGACTATAGACTAGACTATAGACTAGACTATAGACTAGACTATAGACTAGACTATAGACTAGACTATAGACTAGACTATAGACTAGACTATAGACTAGACTATAGACTAGACTATAGACTAGACTATAGACTAGACTATAGACTAGACTATAGACTAGACTATAGACTAGACTATAGACTAGACTAAACTCTATTGTAAGTTACATAGAGTTTTTTTCAATTGTAGTGGTTATTGATTTCCAATATTTTCTGGTCTAGACTATAGACTAGACTATAGACTAGACTATAGACTAGACTATAGACTAGACTATAGACTAGACCAGAAAATATTGGAAATCAATAACCACTACAATTGAAAAAAACTCTATGTAACTTACAATATATGTCACACTGTACGTATCCATAAAAAATTGCGTATTTGTGTGTTTGTGTGACTGTTTCCCACTCTTGGGCTCTCATTCTCGTATGCAGCGTCATAAATTATAAAATTTTATTTTGTGTTCAAAATTAATGACACCATTCGATTCTTTACTCTCCTTTGTTTCGCTCTCGCCCCCCTCCTTTAACTTGATCACTTCTGGGATCACTTCAGATTTATAAACGTTGTTAACTTGGTTTTCATTGTTGCTGCTGCTTGTTGTTGTTCTTGTTAGCTTTTGTTGTTTTTCATGTAAGTAATTATTAGTTCTTTCTTATTGTTGTTGTTTTTGTTGGTCTGTTTCGTTATTTTGTTTGTGTCGTTATTATTAATGGTCATATTAAACTGGATTAGCCAGATAGATACTTGTAGTACTTTTGTTTATTTCAATGGTTGGCTGTTTGGGTTATTTGTTGTATTTGTTGGAAGTTTTATATCTTGTTGAATTCATAATCATCGTCATCAATGTGGTCAACGTCATAGTATTTTATTTGAGGATTTATTTTACATATTTAGTTATTTTTTTATACTACATACCTGTAACTATTTATAGGTTTTGATATTATTAAAACTACAACAATAGAACAACAGCAACAAAAACATAGAATCTTAAGAATTTATGTAAATAAATCACAATAGAAAATTAAATGATTTTTATGTTGTTTTTTTATATTTATTATTTAAGTTTTTATAAATGAGTTTATTATGTAAGCGTTTTAGTTTATTTTTTTCCGGTTTAATGTCATTTTATTGAGGCTTCTTTGTGAGATCCTTTTTTGTGATCTTTAACGCCATGAGTTGTGGGGGGTTATTGGGTTTTTGATGATTGAAACCTGTTTGTAATAAATTTATATGAAGGGACCACTGTGAAAATTTCTCGCTTATAGATGAGACAATTTGGCAGATTTTCAATGTCATCTGCTGTAAAAGAAGTGTGTTCACAAGATATTTTCCATAAAATAACGGATTTGATTTCAAACAGGAAGATGGACATCGCCATAAAAAACAAAGAGTAGAAGAAAGGAAACTGACTGGACTGACTGAACTACTGACTAGACTGAACTAGAACTGAACTAGGCACTGAACTAGAATCTGACTAGAACTGAACTAGAACTGAACTAGAACTGAACTAGAACTGAACTAGAACTGAAACTAGAACGAACTACTGAACCTTAACTAGAACTGAACAGAACTGACTAGAACTGAACTAGAACTGAACTAGAACTGAACTAGAACTGAACTAGAACTGAACTAGAACTGAAACTAGAACTACTAGAACTAGAACTGAACTAGAACTGAACTAGAACTGAACTAGAACTAGAACTAACTAGAACTGAACTAGAACTGAACTAGAACTGAACTAGAACTGAACTAGAACTGAACTAGAACTGAACTAGAACTGAACTAGAACTGAACTAGAACTGAACTAGAACTGAACTAGAACTGAACTAGAACTGAACTAGAACGAACTAACTGAACTAGAACTGAACTAGAACTGAACTAGAACTGAACTAGAACTGAACTAGAACTGAACTAGAACTGAACTAGAACTGAACTAGAACTGAACTAGAACTGACTAGAACTGAACTAGAACTGAACTAGAACTGAACTAGAACTGAACTAGAACTGAACTAGAACTGAACTAGAACTGAACTAGAACTGAACTAGAACTGAACTAGAACTGAACTAGAACTGAACTAGAACTGAACTAGAACTGAACTAGAACTGAACTAGAACTGAACTAGAACTGAACTAGAACTGAACTAGAACTGAACTAGAACTGAACCAGAACTGAACTAGAACTGAACTAGAACTGAACTAGAACTGAACTAGAACTGAACTAGAACTGAACTAGAACTGAACTAGAACTGAACTAGAACTGAACTAGAACTGAACTAGAACTGAACTAGAACTGAACTAGAACTGAACTAGAACTGAACTAGAACTGAACTAGAACTGAACTAGATCTGAACTAGAACTGAACTAGAACTGAACTAGAACTGAACTAGAACTGAACTAGAACTGAACTAGAACTGAACTAGATTTGAACTAGATTTGAACTAGATTTGAACTAGAACTGAACTAGAACTGAACTAGAACTGAACTAGAACTGAACTAGAACTGAACTAGAACTGAACTAGAACTGAACTAGAACTGAACTAGAACTGAACTAGAACTGAACTAGATCTGAACTAGAACTGAACTAGAACTGAACTAGAACTGAACTAGAACTGAACTAGAACTGAACTAGAACTGAACTAGATTGAACTAGATTTGAACTAGAACTGAACTAGAACTGAACTAGAACTGAACTAGAACTGAACTAGAACTGAACTAGAACTGAACTAGAACTGAACTAGAACTGAACTAGAACTGAACTAGAACTGAACTAGAACGGAACTAGAACTGAACTATTTCAATCCTGACAATTTCTCTGTAGTCCTAGATATTTAACTGCATTAGTTACAGTATATAACTTCATCCGATCATATCTAGTAAATACAATCCAATAATTTTAAGTGGACTTCTTTTTTCTCATTATTACACCAAACAATATTGGTTGTAGAACCATTTGAGGTAAATATCTTTATCTCATTACCCCCGAAATGTCACACTTCAATACAATTAGTTTGATCTTATCATTTACATAAAAACCTACAAACACGTTGTCACAACTATACTGACCCTGTACTAGGAAACACAAGATATTTTTTTCAAAAAAACAAACCGGAACGAAATTAAAATTTATAATCTCTAATTTACCCAAAAAAGATACGGGAACATTAAAATTTTAAAAACAAAAGAAGTAAAATGTAAAAAAAAGATACCAAAAGTTGTCACCTCTTTGCAAACAACAACCATAAAATTAGGGTCTCAAATCAAAAACAGTTTAGAAATAAAAAAAAAAACAACAACAACAGCAAAACAATTTTCATTTAAAGTGAACATGAAAAATTAGTTTACAAAATATACAAACAATTTAATTAAAATAAAAATGGAAGAAAAAAGTATGAAAAAACAGCATGTTTACCAAGAAGTGGTTGCCAAGAAACACACAACAAATTTATTTCTAAGGATACTACAACAACAACAACAACAACAACAAGAGCAATAATATTAAATGCACAGGTAGTTGGTTGAGGACGACTTGAGTTGTGTTTGCTGAAGGTGGTTTTTAAGGCCAACCAAGTCAAAAAGTAAACACCTCCTCAATGTGACTTCACACTGTACAAGAATTCCTTTTTTCTTCTTTTTCAATTTTAACAATTTTGTTGTTTTATTTTTAATTTATTTACAAGAAGTTAGAGAAAAATTAAGCAGAAGTTGCAGTAATAAGGGTCAACAGCAGTTTGTAAAGTAATTAAGTTAAAATTGTATCTTAACACAAAGCAATATACACCAGCTATAGTTTCATTTTATTATTATTTATTACTGTTGTTGGTTTTTTTTTCATTTCTGAAATTTCCTACGAAATAAATAGAATAATTTATTACTGTGTTAGGAAACTGAAAAAGAAGTTGGTGAACACATACTCCTTTTTAATGCAAAAGATTTTTATTTAGCCCACAATTTAACAAACAATAGAAGAGAAAAAAGGTTTAAAGACAATTTAGTGTTAAAAGAAAAGTGTTAGAATTTTGGCTAAATTTGTGTTACCAGAAAGTGATCGTCATTTGAATGATTAGAATGATTTTCATTAGAATGATTTTTTATTAGAATGATTTAGAAAGTCCACAATAAGTTATATTACAGGGTAAAATACAGAAAATGTTATAAAGAATATATAGTTATAATGTTATACAGACTGTTATACACAAAATGTTCTAGTTCAGTTGTAGTTCAGTTCTAGTTCAGTTCTAGTTCAGTTCTAGTACAGTTGTAATTCTGTTCTAGGTCAGTTCTAGTTGAATTCTAGTTCTGTTCTAGTTCAGTTCTAGTTCAGTTCAGTTCTAGTTCAGTTCTAGTTCAGTTTTAGTTCTGTTTTAGTTCAGTTTTAGTTCAGTTCTAGTTAAGTTCTAGTTAAGTTCTAGTTAAGTTCTAGTTAAGTTCTAGTTAAGTTCTAGTTCAGTTCTAGTTCAGTTCTAGTTCAGCTCTAGTTCAGTTCTAGTTCAGTTCTAGTTCAGTTTTAGTTCAGTTTTAGTTCAGTTTTAGTTCAGTTCTAGTTAAGTTCTAGTTAAGTTCTAGTTCAGTTCTAGTTCAGTTCTAGTTCAGTTCTAGTTCAGTTCTAGTTCAGTTCTAGTTCTAGTTCAGTTCTAGTTCAGTTCTAGTTCAGTAGTTTCAGCTCTAGTTCAGTTCTAGTTCAGTTCTAGTTCAGTTCTAGTTCAGTTCTAATTCAGTTCTAGTTCAGTTCTAGTTCAGATCCTAGTTCAGATCTAGTTCAGTTCTAGTTCAGTTCTAGTATCTAGTTCAGTTCTAGTTCAGTTCTAGTTCTAGTTAGTCTAGTTCAGTTCTAGTTCAGTCTAGTTCAGTCTAGTTCTAGTTCAGTTCTAGTTCAGTTCTAGTTCAGTTCTCAGTTCTAGTTCAGTTCTAGTTCAGTTCTAGTTCAGTTCTAGTTCAGTTCTAGTCAGTTCTAGTTCAGTTCTAGTTCAGTTCTAGTTCAGTTTCTAGTTCAGTTCTAGTCCAGTTCTAGTTCAGTTCTAGTTCAGGTTCTAAGTTCAGTTCTAGTTCAGTTCTAGTTCAGTTCTAGTTCAGTTCTAGTTCAGTTCTAGTTCAGTTCTAGTTCAGTTCTAGTTCAGATTAGTTCAGTTCTAGTTCAGTTCTAGTTCAGTTCTAGTTCAGTTCTAGTTCAGTTCTAGTTCAGTTCTAGTTCAGTTCTAGTTCAGTTCAGTTCTAGTTCAGTTCCTGTTCAGTTCTAGTTCAGTTCCAGATCTGTTCTAGTTCAGTTCTAGTTCAGTTCCAGATCTGTTCTAGTTCAGTTCAAGTTCAGTTCTAGTTCAGTTGTAGTTCAGTTCTAGTTCAGTTCTAGTTCAGTTCTAGTTCAGTTCTAGTTCAGTTCTAGTTCAGTTCTAGTTCAGTTCTGGTTCAGTTCTAGTTCAGTTCTAGTCCAATTCTAGTTCAGTTCTAGTTCAGTTCTAGTTCAGTTCTAGTTCAGTTCTAGTTCAGTTCTAGTTCAGTTCTAGTTCAGTTCTAGTTCAGTTCTAGTTCAGTTCTAGTTCAGTTCTAGTTCAGTTCTAGTTCAGTTCTAGTTCTGTTCTAGTTCAGTTCTAGTTCAGTTCTAGTTCAGTTCTAGTTCAGTTCTAGTTCAGTTCTAATTCAGTTCTAGTTCAGTTCTAGTTCAGATCTAGTTCAGATCTAGTTCAGTTCTAGTTCAGTTCTAGTTCAGTTCTAGTTCAGTTCTAGTTCAGTTCTAGTTCAGTTCTAGTTCAGTTGTAGTTCAGTTCTAGTTCAGTTCTAGTTCAGTTCTAGTTCAGTTCTAGTTCAGTTCTAGTTCAGTTCTAGTTCAGTTCTAGTTCAGTTCTAGTTCAGTTCTAGTTCAGTTCTAGTTCAGTTCTAGTTCAGTTCTAGTTCAGTTCTAGTTCAGTTCTAGTTCAGTTCTAGTTCAGTTCTAGTTCAGTTTTAGTTCAGTTCTAGTTCAGTTCTAGTACAGTTCTAGTTCAATTCTAGTTCAGTTATATCCGCATTATATCTATAATACTGGACCCAACTAATAAGTTAAAAAATACCGCTATAAATCCATTTGTACAAGGTTTTTCTAAGGTTCGCTCTAATAAAATAAGACACAAATAAGGAAACTGTATTTAATAATCATCACCTACAAATTATACGAACAACGAAAAGGATCGCCAACCATAAATCAACAACAGTCGTAGTAGGACGAACAACTCAAGCATTTTTCGAAGTTGTAAAAATAAATTGTCTTCATTTTTCAGAATTTATACATAAAATGTTGTTGTTATACTAGTGTCAGCATATTGTCAGTAGTTCAGTTCTAGTTCAGTTCTAGTTCAGTTCTAGTTCAGTTCTAGTTCAGTTCTAGTTCAGTTCTAGTTCAGTTCTAGTTCAGTTCTGGTTCAGTTCTAGTTCAGTTCTAGTCCAATTCTAGTTCAGTTCTAGTTCAGTTCTAGTTCAGTTCTAGTTCAGTTCTAGTTCAGTTCTAGTTCAGTTCTAGTTCAGTTCTAGTTCAGTTCTAGTTCAGTTCTAGTTCAGTTCTAGTTCAGTTCTAGTTCTGTTCTAGTTCAGTTCTAGTTCAGTTCTAGTTCAGTTCTAGTTCAGTTCTAGTTCAGTTCTAATTCAGTTCTAGTTCAGTTCTAGTTCAGATCTAGTTCAGATCTAGTTCAGTTCTAGTTCAGTTCTAGTTCAGTTCTAGTTCAGTTCTAGTTCAGTTCTAGTTCAGTTCTAGTTCAGTTGTAGTTCAGTTCTAGTTCAGTTCTAGTTCAGTTCTAGTTCAGTTCTAGTTCAGTTCTAGTTCAGTTCTAGTTCAGTTCTAGTTCAGTTCTAGTTCAGTTCTAGTTCAGTTCTAGTTCAGTTCTAGTTCAGTTCTAGTTCAGTTCTAGTTCAGTTCTAGTTCAGTTCTAGTTCAGTTCTAGTTCAGTTCTAGTTCAGTTCTAGTTCAGTTTTAGTTCAGTTCTAGTTCAGTTCTAGTACAGTTCTAGTTCAATTCTAGTTCAGTTATATCCGCATTATATCTATAATACTGGACCCAACTAATAAGTTAAAAAATACCGCTATAAATCCATTTGTACAAGGTTTTTCTAAGGTTCGCTCTAATAAAATAAGACACAAATAAGGAAACTGTATTTAATAATCATCACCTACAAATTATACGAACAACGAAAAGGATCGCCAACATCAATCAACACAGTCGTAGTAGGACGAACAACTCAAGCATTTTTCGAAGTTGTAAAATAAATTGTCTTCATTTTTCAGAATTTATACATAAAATGTTGTTGTTATACTAGTGTCAGCATATTGTCAGTAGTTTCAGTTCTAGTTCAGTTCTAGTTCATAGTTCTAGTTCAGTAGTTCTAGTTCAGTTCTAGGTTCAGTTCTAGTTCAGTTCTAGTTCATTGTAGTTCAGTTCTAGTTCAGTTCTAGTTCAGTTCTAGTTCAGTTCTAGTTGCAGCTTCTAGTTCAGGTTCTAGTTCAGTTCTAGTGCAGTTCTAGTTCTGTTCTAGTTCAAGTTCTAGTTCAGGTCGAGTTCAGTTTCTAGTTCAGTTTCTAGTTCATTCTAGTTCAGTTCTAGTTCAGTTCTAGTTCAGTTCTAGTTCAGTTCTAAGTTCAGTGTCTAGTTCAGTTCTAGTTCAGTTCTAGTTCAGTTCTAGTTCAAGTTCTAGTTCAGTTCTAGTTCAGTTCTAGTTCAGTTTAGTTCAGTTCTAGTTCAGTTCTAGTTCAGTTCTAGTTCAGTTCTAGTTCAGTTCTAGTCATTCTAGTTCAGTTCTAGTTCAGTTTCTAGTTCAGTTCTAGTTCAGTTCTAGTTCAGTTCTAGTTCAGTTCTAGTTCAGTTCTAGTTCAGTTCTAGTTCAGTTCTAGTTCAGTTCTAGTTCAATTCTAGTTCAGTTATATCCGCATTATATCTATAATACTGGACCCAACTAATAAGTTAAAAAATACCGCTATAAATCCATTTGTACAAGATTTTTCTAAGGTTCGCTCTAATAAAATAAGACACAAATAAGGAAACTGTATATAATGATCATCACCTACAAATTATACAAACAACGAAAAGGATCGCCAATCATAAATCAACAACAGTCGTAGTAGGACAAACAACTCAAGCATTTTTCGAAGTTGTAAAAATAAATTGTCTTCATTTTTCAGAATTTATACATAAAATGTTGTTGTTATACTAGTGTCAGCATATTGTCAGTCACTTTTTGATTCTTAGTAGGCCAGAGGCGGAAAAGTCAAACATTGATTATCATTAAACATAGCTGAAGCATAGCTCTATGTGTTTTAATGCTAAAAAGGCATATTTGCTAAACATCTTGACTTCATTATAAGTGAATACAGGTAGTTTGATCCTTACAATATTTTGCATGTCCTTTTTAGCTGAAACTAATCCACCAAACATATATATAGACATTTAAGCACTGATCATAAATTAAACAGTTTTATGATGGTAACACGCCTTTTTATTCCACACACACAAACATACTGAAGGTCACAGTCAGTGAATTCCTATAAATTTTGTGTGTGTGTGTGATTGTGTCGCAGAAAGGTAAGTGCGAATGTGTTGCAGTTTTCTAGGAATTAGTATAAAACGGAAAAAGGATGCTTTATTCCAGGATACAAATACCAGAAACTATTAAACGTGTTTGCAAGTATAAATATGCTTCTTCCACGCATATCCGCTGCTATTGTTGTTGATAATTTGTAAAAATTCCTTTTTATTTCTTTTTTAATGTTCGTTTACCAAGGGAAGAGCAAGACAATATTTTATGACATGCAAATAAATTTTAGAATTATTTTATAGTTATGACCTTGTCACGTTTTATGTTTAAAATTGACAAGGTTTTCTTAAAAATATTTTGATTTTGGGAGGAATTTTGATGATGCTTAATCGACATATGACAGCGGAATTTGTCAAATGTTTTTTTTATAGTTTTAGGGAAATTTGTATTAATTATTTAGGAAGACCTTGATTTTTAAGATGTTTAATTCGAAATTATCAGGGATTTTAAGTATTAAGTGAGTTTGTTTTTTATTGACTCCAAAAAGAAGTTGAACTTGTTGTGAAGTAGAAAGTTTTTTTAAGCGCTTATGAATTTTAAAAATTTTTTAGGATTGATTTTGAAACAGCTTCGTTAAAAAGCGTAAATATTAATCGCAATTCGAAATTTTATAGATCGACTAACATACTAGATTTAAGACACTTAATCCATGACCAGAAATTAAAGTGAAGAGGTTATGATTAACAAACCACATTAGTGTTGGGCGCTATCTAGGACATCCATAGGTACGAAATGGAGCCTTAGTCCCACATTTTCTTTATGAAAGCGTGATTAGACCAATTCTAAGTTATGCTTCAACCATTAGAAAAGTTCAGCGAACACATTGCTGTATATTCCCCCTATTGAAACATATATAAAGTCAATAATATAAACTGGATATATTGGAGGGACATACAAAAGCATCAAACTTGCCCGAATGCATACCAGTCATAGAATTTGTCGGGAACTTTGTGGCACTAATCCCAGAGAGAATGTCACGATCAAGCGAAACATTAGGAACAAATACGCTTAGTAATATGTTGCAGTTTTAAACTGGGGAACAAATCGGGCCTTGAAACCCTAAATACTGCTTTTAAGAATAAGTCCGTGCAATTACGGATTCGAATAAATATGACGCCAACTGATAGCCAGAAGGCAATTAGGAGCGATATCTGGTGATAATGTTTAAACTAAGGGCGTAATGGAATGGAAGAGAGCCTTGACCGAAAACACTACTAGAACGAAGCTTTGCATCATATGGATACCAGACTACTCGGGAACATTTAGTAACTAAAGAACCGTTCGACCAAACAAGAACTGAATTAAAAACATGGACGAGATAATCCGTAAGTACACTTGGAATAATGAAACAATAGGTGGAACCACAAAGACCCAATGGTTCTGGGTGGATATACAGGAAACTATACAAAATACATTACATGGAAAGTGAACATTCTGCACAGAGTCAAGAAGGCAACGGTCTTAAGATGTTTGGAATGAAATGGGGACTTAGTCCCAACATACTTAAATAAATGTACACTGCTATAGTATGTCCTATACCCATATACGGATCGCTTATATGGTGGACTTCAACTAAGAAGAAATTTGTTGTAGATCAGCTACATAAAGTTCAGAGATCAGCATGCATTGGGATAACAGGTGCTCTAAGAACTAGTGCTTCAGAAGCTCTAAATACTATATTGCACATCATTTCTATAGATCGGCATATAATGGCCATATCTCATCTAATCTCATCTAATGCGATAATGTCTGCCTGTATGACCTAAATATTCTAGAAAACATAAGAATTTTTATCGATATTTAAGCGGCACTTCTCTCACTAAACTCTTATAATACCACTTCCCTATTAGTCAGACAATGCAAGAAGAATCTGTCAAGGCTGGGTCGCCTATTGTTTGGGTCCCTGCTCGGAGGGACTATTATATGAAATGAACAGGCTGATGAGCTTGCCAGAACGAGATCTGCTCTTGATATCTCCAACGCCGTTTCAGTAGAAACTCCGTTAGGTTTTATCAAAAGCAGTTTCCTCAGATACTTTCTTCAAAATGCTGAAAATAAGTGGAATAACCTAGACACATGTATAGGGGTCAAGTTATGTATTGTGACCCTTCATCAATGAGAAACGCATAAGACACCTTATAAACCGAAGTAGGTGGGATATATAGAGTTTGATAGCAGTAATAACAGAACACTGGGTGCTAGGCAGACATGCAAGTCGGCTTGGGCTCCCCTTCAATGAACACTATCACAGTGGCAAAGACAGGGAAAAGGCAGAAACGGTCTTCCATGTTCTCTGTGAAACTGTTTTCTTGACAGTTATTTCATATCTAACCTTGGTGAGACTTCTAGGTCTAAGCTTAATGACATCCTGAGATTTCTCACGGCTACAGGCTGAATCTAATACTATACAATACTACATCTGACGATTGGAGTGGTCTGGTCGAAACGGACACTCTTCGTCTCTACTTAACTGTTCTGGCGCAGTGAACTACCATATAAACCAACAAACCAAGAACATGCGAAGAAGACAGTTAAACTCTGGAATTTTTCATTATCCCAAATATATTGGTAGCGATGTTATTCCAGATATTACATTCCTCAAGAGCACTGATAGGAAAATGTCAAGGATTCTGAACATGGTATTATAAAGTTGGATCTTCTCCCCAACATTTTCCAAGTAGGTAATTGAAATGTATGTATGTATGTATGTATGTATGTATGTATGTATGTATGTATGTATGTATGTATGTATGTATGTATGTATGTATGTATGTATGTATGTATGTATGTATGTATGTATGTATGTATGTATGTATGTATGTATGTATGTATGTATGTATGTATGTATGTATGTATGTATGTATGTATGTATGTATGTATGTATGTATGTATGTATGTATGTATGTATGTATGTATGTATGTATGTATGTATGTATGTATGTATGTATGTATGTATGTATGTATGTATGCATGCATGCATGCATGCATGTTTGTATGTATGTATCACTACTTAAATAAGTACTTACTTTACTTGTACTTGTTTTGTTTTACTTATCTGATTATATGTAAGTCAATAGTGTACTTAAAAGTAATACAGAGGGTATGTATCAGTCATTGCAAAGTAAGTAGTTATGTAAGTACAAGTCATTACCGAGTTATTTGCTGGGTTATTCAAAATTCTTCGAAAACAAAGTATCCAAAACATAATTAGTTTACAAACTGTCAAAATTTATTTGAAAATCAATTTTGCAAAAACAAATATTTCATACAATTTTAAAAGTCAAGTACTAGGATGTTGAATAGTTCTTAACTTTATACTACTTTATATTTCTCCTTAATAAATACACACACACATAGCCAGAAGAGTATATGTAACTAAAAAGTGGCTAATCTTTTGCTTTGAAAATGAGCCTTAAGATTTTACACAGCGTGTGGCAAGTGCTTCTTGCTGTCGAATTGGCCAGAATATTGTTGTTTTTGCTAAAAATTGCTTGCAGCGCTCGTGACACGCCTCACTTACAAAAATATAAACAATATTTTTAAGTTTTTTGTGTATTTGAAATGGTGAGTTGAGTTTTGAAATGAATTTCTTGTATATTTTTTTTCGATTATTGAAAATTGTTTGCAAAAATGTTGTTGTTAGGTAGGTCGTTCGATCGGTTGGTTGGTTGGTTGCATTGGTTAGACAGACGGACTGTCTGTCTGTCGTTTGTATTACATTGTGGTACGTACTAAAACGCAACAGGCGTCAATAATACAAACAAAAACCATTTTTACCAAATACTGTTTATTTTTTCGGAATTGTTGTTGTTGTTGTTGTTAGACTTGTAGACAATTTGACAGATTTGATTTGTATGGTCAATATAATTGAGTAGTTACTCACTCATTCGTAGATACTTAAAGATTTCTCGTTGCGTTTAAGAAAAACTGCAACATCGCATGGTGGGCAATTCTTTGTAAAGCGGGTTTTGTTTGACACTTTTCGGGTGTGTAATTACAACAGCATGTGAGGCATACAACTTCATATATATGCCACGGTATAATTGCTACAAGGATTTTTGTTGTAAATAAACAAAAATTGAAAAAAAAAATATTCCTTTCTCTTTAAAAGACTATTAAATTAAGGTTTTTGTTTTTCAAAAACTTCTTTGTTAGTTGTGACAACTAAATATTTTTGGTAAGGCTAGAAGCTGTGTACAAAATTTAATTGGCCACTTAGGCAGTTGTTAAAAAAAACCCTAAATATAAAAGAAAATTCCAATAATACAAGAATAATTTTAATTTTTACTTCAACTAAATTTTATTAAAAGAAAATTTTAAAAATCTGAAAGAAGTTGAATTGCAACTAAAACAAAAAACTCGCTGGCAAATAATGTAAGAAAAATTCTTTAAAAAAATAAATAACTCGACAACACGCTTAGATGCACAGCAGTGGGCCAATGTAAACATGCACGCCAGGAGGAGCATCATCAACACCAACTTACACAAACAAATTTCAAAAACAGCAACAAAACAACAACAACAACAACAACAACGAAAACAATCAACAATCTAGAAACGAATCGTCCAACTAAATCTAAAGCGGTGGCAAACAATATCAACAGCCATTCGCCATACAGCCTCCTCTTAACTCTTCCCTTTCTAGCAGCAGCCCAAGAAACAAATACGAAAAAAAACTCCAAAAAAAAATTAAATTGAGTGACGTTTATAAATGCAACCAGAAGCCAAAAAAATATTGTAAAACTACTTACAAAATGCATATACTATCTACTAGATAAAATTTAGTTCGATAAAATGCACGTAGTCCAAGCAAACAAGAATCCATTCAGCGCAAGAAATCTCTTCCATGTAATTCATTCAATGGTTTAATAGACATTGCTGCTGCATGTTACAGCAGCTACTGTTGATTGAGAGGATCGAGGAAACTATACGAAACAATAACAATATAAAACAGCAACAACAAAAACAAATAAATGTGGAGAGAACGTGAAGAAATCGAATCAAATAATTGAATTTGTTTATTTGTAAAGATTTTGAGTGAAAACATACAAAAATATAGAAATCATTTGAAATTGACCATTGTTTTTCGAAAACAATTTATATTCAAAAAAATCTGAGGAGTTGGGGGAGTTTATGAATTAGATTTATAACAACTTTGCCTATATGATGTGTTGTTCAGTTCTAGTTCAGTTCTAGTTCTGTTCTAGTTCAGTTCTAGTTCAGTTCTAGTTTAGTTTTAGTTCAGTTCTAGTTCAGTTCTAGTTCAGTTCTAGTTCAGTTCTAGTTCAGTTCTAGTTCAATTCTAGTTCAGTTCTAGTTCAGTTCTAGTTCAGTTCTAGTTCAGTTCTAGTTCAGTTCTAGTTCAGTTCTAGTTCAGTTCTAGTTCAGTTCTAGTTCAGTTCTAGTTCAGCTCTAGTTCAGTTCTAGTTCAGTTCTAGTTCAGTTCTAGTTCAGTTCTAGTTCAGTTCTAGTTCAGTTCTAGTTCAGTTCTAGTTCAGTTCTAGTTCAGTTCTAGTTCAGTTCTAGTTCAGTTCTAGTTCAGTTCTAGTTCAGTTCTAGTTCAGTTCTAGTTCAGTTCTAGTTCAGTTCTAGTTCAGTTCTGTTCAGTTCTAGTTCAGTTCTAGTTCAGTTCTAGTTCAGTTCTAGTTCAGTTCTAGTTCAGTTCTAGTTCAGTTCTAGTTCAGTTCTAGTTCAGTTCTAGTTCAGTTCTAGTTCAGTTCTAGTTCAGTTCTAGTTCAGTTCTAGTTCAGTTTCTAGTTCAGTTCTAGTTCAGTTCTAGTTCAGTTCTAGTTCAGTTCTAGTTCAGTTCTAGTTCAGTTCTAGTTCAATTCTAGTCAGTTCTAGTTCAGTTCTAGTTCAGTTCTAGTTCAGTTCTAGTTCAGTTCTAGTTCAGTTCTAGTTCAGTTCTAGTTCGTTCTAGTTCTAGTTCAGTTCTAGTTCAGTTCTAGTTCAGTTCTAGTTCAGTTCTAGTTCAGTTTCTAGTTCAGTTCTAGTTCAGTTCTAGTTCAGTTCTAGTTCAGTTCTAGTTCAGTTCTAGTTCAGTTCAGTTCTAGTTCAGTTCTAGTTCAGTTCTAGTTCAGTTCTAGTTCAGTTCTAGTTCAGTTCTAGTTCAGTTCTAGTTCAGTTCTAGTTCAGTTTCTAGTTCAGTTCTAGTTCAGTTCTAGTTCAGTTCTAGTTCAGTTCTAGTTCAGTTCTAGTTCAGTTCTAGTTCAGTTCTAGTTCAGTTCTAGTTCAGTTCTAGTTCAGTTCTAGTTCAGTTCTAGTTCAGTTCTAGTTCAGTTCTAGTTCAGTTCTAGTTCAGTTCTAGTTCAGTTCTAGTTCAGTTCTAGTTCAGTTCTAGTTCAGTTACTAGTTCAGTTCTAGTTCAGTCTAGTTCAGTTCTAGTTCAGTTCTAGTTCAGTTCTAGTTCAGTTCTAGTTCAGTTCTAGTTCAGTTCTAGTTCAGTTCTAGTTCAGTTCTAGTTCAGTTCTAGTTCAGTTCTTCAGTTCTAGATCAGTTCTAGTTCAGTTCTAATTCAGTTCTAGTTCTGTTCAAGTTCAGTTCTAGTTCAGTTCTAGTTTAGTTCTAGTTCAGTTCTATTCAGTTCTAGTTCAGTTCAAGTTCAGTTCTAGTTCAGTTCTAGTTCAGTTCTAGTTCAGTTCTAGTTTAGTTCTAGTTAAGTTCTAGTTCAGTTCTAGTTCAGTTCTAGTTCAGTTCTAGTTCAGTTCTAGTTCAGTTCTAGTTCAGTTCTAGTTCAGTTTTAGTTCAGCTCTAGTTTAGTTCTAGTTCTGTTCTAGTTCTGTTCTAGTTCAGTTCTAGATCTGTTCTAGTTCTGTTCTAGTTCTGTTCTAGTTCTGTTCTAGTTCTGTTCTAGTTCTGTTCTAGTTCTGTTCTACTTCTGTTCTAGTTCTGTTCTAGTTCTGTTCTAGTTCTGTTCTAGTTCTGTTCTAGTTCTGTTCTAGTTCTGTTCTAGTTCTGTTCTAGTTCTGTTCTAGTTCTGTTCTAGTTCTGTTCTAGTTCTGTTCTAGTTCTGTTCTAGTTCTGTTCTAGTTCTGTTCTAGTTCTGTTCTAGTTCTGTTCTAGTTCTGTTCTAGTTCTAGTTCTGTTCTAGTTCTGTTCTAGTTCTGTTCTAGTTCTGTTCTAGTTCTGTTCTAGTTCTGTTCTAGTTCTGTTCTAGTTCAGTTCTAGTTCAGTTCTAGTTCAGTTCTAGTTCTGTTCTAGTTCTAGTTCTGTTCTAGTTCTGTTCTAGTTCTGTTCTAGTTCTGTTCTAGTTCTGGTCAAGTTCTGTTCTAGTTCTGTTCTAATTTAGTTTATGTTTTCTCGTGGAAGTCAAACAACTGAGTACAAGTGGCAAGTTCTGTTCTAGTTCTGTTCTAATTTAGTTTATGTTTTCTCGTGGAAGTCAAACAACTGAGTACAAGTGGCAACTTATTCGACAGCAACAATAACGTTAATAGCACTTTCCTTCAGTTAAAGATGACTCAGTCTTTAAAACTACCCAAACAACAAGAAAAATTTTGATTTGTTTCCTAAACTTTAAGACTCCTTTCAAAACTGTAAAATGTATTTAAATATCACATTGCACAAAAGTTAAAATCAACTACATGGCAAATTCTTTGGCAGTGTTTTTCGAAATTTTTCATAAATTTTGAAATGTTGATATTTGCCATTTAATTTAATAGTCATGCTAAATGTTGCCAAAACTATAAAAACCAGAACTACAACAGTAACGTGGGTCGTCTGCGCCTTAAGCCATTTTTTACTTTAACAATTTATAATAGTAGTGAATGTTTTTTTTCTATTTTATTTTTGCCATGTTTATGTTCATGAATTCATCCATTTATAATATTTTCACATTTCATTTCTTTCTTTATCGTTGAAGAAGAAAAATAAATTCATTTCATTCATTAGTTCATATTTTTAATAATTTTATGCACATTAAATGTCATGATACGTGTACAAAACCAACAACCAACCATCCTCAACCTGGTCATTTACCATAAATGGCAGCGGTCTGCCTGCCCTCTTTGCTGTTGGAGGAAGTTGTTTATGTGCGTGTTACTGTTATGGGCCCATGTATGGAACGGACAACAACTGAATGAATATGTCTTTTATGTGTTTAAAAATAAAGACTTGAAGGCGCTTGCATCTACAAATGAAATATTTTATTGGAAAATTGTTTATAAAACTTTGTTTTTTAATTAAAACTTTTATGTTTTTTCAATTTATAATATAATAATTAAATAATAATTAAATTATTAATAATTAAATGCAAATTTATGATTCTTAATCGCGCAGTACACATACATACATACATATTAATTTATATATGTCAGTTAGAAAAAGGATATACATAAATATTAAACGTTTTTCATGAGGATAAGAATACAGGTCCTGGATATTTTAAGGAAAATGCAATATATTTTATTAGCGATTAAAATGCAAATATAAATGTCTAAAAACTTAAAACAAATTGAGAGAAAAACGCAAATTAAAACCGAACTAAAACTAGAACCTGAATTAGAACAAGACTAGTATAAAAATAGAGCAGAAAAGAACTGAACTAGAACTGAATTAGAACTGAACTAGAACTAGAACTAACTGAACTAGAACTGAACTAGAACTGAACTAGAACTGAACTAGAACTGAACTAGAACTGAACTAGAACTGAACTAGAACTGAACTAGAACTGAACTAGAACTGAACTAGAACTGAACTAGAACTGAACTAGAACTGAACTAGAACTGAACTAGAACTGAACTAGAACTGAACTAGAACTGAACTAGAACTGAACTAGAACTGAACTAGAACTGAACTAGAACTGAACTAGAACTGAACTAGAACTGAACTAGAACTGAACTAGAACTGAACTAGAACTGAACTAGAACTGAACTAGAACTGAACTAGAACTGAACTAGAACTGAACTAGAACTGAACTAGAACTGAACTAGAACTGAACTAGAACTGAACTAGAACTGAACTGAACTAGAACTGAACTAGAACTGAACTAGAACTGAACTAGAACTGAACTAGAACTGAACTAGAACTGAACTAGAACTGAACTAGAACTGAACTAGAACTGAACTAGAACTGAACTAGAACTGAACTAGAACTGAACTAGAACTGAACTAGAACTGAACTAGAACTGAACTAAAACTGAACTAGAACTGAACTAGAACTGAAATAGAACTGAACTAAAACTGATCTAGAAATAAACTAGAAATAGAACAGAACTAGAAGAGAACTAGACCTGAACTAGAACTAAACTAAAATTGAAATAGAACTTAACTGAAACTGAATTATTATATTTATGTATTTCCTTTTTTCGAAATATCTGTTTCACACCCAAAATTTCTCTCACTTTACAGGCATATATTTACATTTAGCTTTGAACAACACATTTTTCACGGATTACAGTGTGAATTTTAAACAGATTCATATTTTGCATGGCAAATGGCATTTTGTCAACTTTTGACAAAACAAAAAACACCAACTCACACCCAAGCGTTTAAATGGTAAATGCAATCTAAAACAATTTTAAGAACGCCACAACATAATACAACATATTTAAGATAAACCCAACAGACGAATTGCATTTTAAGGCAAAAATGCATGACTTATTACTTTTTTTTATGATCCGGTTGGTTTATTCTCTATTTGGTTCATGCAACGTTTAATAATGCGACCACAATAAGAGAAAAGAAACCAAATAAATAAAATATGTTTTTTTCAAAATATGTCTTTAGTTTGTAAATAAATATATGACCTCTGGCGCTAAATTTATACAATTGTGTTTATTATTCAAACATTTTGGATGTTCGTTTTAAGGTGTTTTATAAAAATGTATGGATTTATGTGCATATTCAGGAACTCCAAAGAAGTACTATTTTCTTTCGCTTATCTCTGTATCAGCTTCACTTTACATATATAGTAAAAATTTAGTAAACTTGTTTTTGGAGGGAACATTTTAAACTTTGCCTTTATTAAAAAATATCAAGACCACGAATATTGGTCAGTTGAATAATATATGGACTTCTCAGTGGACTAGTCAAAAGAATAGTTCATCGACTACTCCTCATACAATGGCTAGTCCCAAGTCTAGTCTACATACCAGTCCATAGACTAGACCATAGTCTAGTCCACAGACTAGTACATAGTCTAGTCTATATATTAGCCCATAGTCTAGTCGATATTATAGTACATAACCTAGTTCAGAGTTTAGTCTATAGTCCATATTTTACTCCATGTCCATAGTCTAGTCCATAGACTAATCCATAGCCTAGTTCATAGTCCATAAACTAGTTCATAGACTAGTCCATAGTATATATATATATATATAGGTACAGATTAGTCTGTATAATAGTCCATAGACAAGTTGATATAATAGACCATGTTAATCTATAAACTAGTTAATAGACTAATCAATAGAATAGTCAATAAACTAGTTAGTAGATTAGTCCGTAGACTAGAAAATAGATTAGTCCATAGGTCAAACTATAAACTAGTCTCTAAACTAGGTAGCAGACTTGTCCAGAAACTAAATAACAGATTAATCAATAGTCTGGTCCATAAATTATACCATAAACTAGACTATAGACTATAATAGTCTGTTGGACTAAGACACGGTCTTGTCTCTTTAAGAACATTTTTGTTCAGAATTTAAACTTCTCATGTCTGATGTAGTTTAAAGCATCTAACTAAGTAGAAGTGATTTCAAAATGATCACATTGCTTATTTTCCGTTATTAACGCCCATAAAGAAAATATCTCAACTTTCACCTTAAGATTTTAAACTTTTCTTTGTTGCTAAAGAAAAATAAACATCTTGACTCTAAAACATAAGGTCACATACCCCCCAAATAACAATCAACCACCTTCTTATCATATGCTTTTTCTAGTAAAATATTCCCATACATCTCAAATTTACAAAACTGAAAATTACACATACATTATAAAGACTTTGTGCAATATATTTTAAAGTCATTAGATTCAATTAAAAACGGATTTATGTAACAAAAACAGTTTGATACTAATCAATGGAAAATTGTTAACACCTCCAACGCCCAAATAAGAAAAATAAATTCAACAAACACACACACACACACAACAACAGCAGCAGAAATTTACAAACCCTCAATGCATGGCAAAATAGCAAATAATACAACAAACCCTAAAGTTAAATAAAACTAACGGCCAACAAATAGATTTGTTAAATAAATAGATTTTTTTCAAATTGAAATATCCAAACAGATGTTAGAAACTAATGAGTATAGAAACAAAAATCTCATAATCAAAACAACTCTTAAAATTGATTGAATTCCATTTCGCATTTTGCCATTTATTTTATGAGTTTGTTAAAGTGTATTTTATGTTTGGAAAGTTACTCACATGGAAATTCATACTACTAACCATTATTATTAGCTGGAGCAGTATTGCCTTAGAGTGCTTTAAAACGGACCTAGATATTCCATATGCATGTATGTATGTATATAGCAAAACAAATGTTTGTATTATGGTTGTAAATCTAAAACATGACGTTTATTTTCTCATTAAAAATCATGTTTTTTTATGTCCGTAATCATAAAGATAAAATAAACAAACATTCCAGCAAAAACCAAATGCTACAATTCGTTTCGTTTTATGATTTTCTTTTCAGGCCCCTCAATTCTTTGCACCATTCGTGGCAAAATGTGGTAGTGAAGGTGCTAAAAGGTTTGTCTGTTGCCTTAGAAATAAAGAACTCTTTCAGCCGTTAAATAAATTTGTTTAATAGAAAATATTAAAGTGTTAGTTATTACAATATTATTGGAGAAATTTTTTAATGACTTAATTATAGTCAATATAACTAGGATAGGAAAGTTCGAGAATGAAAGCCACGTCAGCTGTCAAAGTTATGAGGATGAATAGTCTTTTAGTATCTACAAATCAATTAGTAAAGTAATTAATTTATTTAAATACTTTTTCGGGTACTTAATCTTGATTTCTAGTCTATCGACTAGACTATGGACTAGAATATGGACAAGACAATGGACTGGACTGTGGACTAGTCTATCGACTAAACCATGGAACAGTCTATAGACTAGTCAATGGACTAAACCATGGAATAGTCCATGGACTAAACCATGGAATTGTCTATGGACTAATCCATAGTCTATGGGCTATTCTATGGACTAGTGTATCTATAGTCTATGGACTATTCTATCTACTATTCCATGGACTAGTCTATGAACTATTCTATGGACTAGTCTATGGACTATTCTATGGACTAGTCTATGAACTAGACTATTGCATTGGTCAATTAATAAAGTAATTAATTTATTTAAAAACTTTTTCGGGTACCTAATCTTGACTTTTAGTCTATCCACTAGACTATGGACTAGAATATGGACTGGGCTGTGGACTAAGCCATCGACTAAACCATGTACTAGTCTATGGACTAAGCC
The DNA here is from genome assembly GCF_015586225.1 of Lucilia sericata. Classification (NCBI taxonomy): domain Eukaryota; kingdom Metazoa; phylum Arthropoda; class Insecta; order Diptera; family Calliphoridae; genus Lucilia; species Lucilia sericata. The sequence goes on from NW_023995019.1 coordinate 59,686, forward strand.
ATCGACTAAACCATGGAATAGTCTATGGACTAATCCATAGTCGATGGATTAGTCTATGGACTATTCTATGAACTAGACTGTGAACTGGAATATGGACTATACTATGGACTAGTCCATAGTTTATGACTATTCTTTGTACTAGTCTAAATATTAGTATATATGCTATTCGAAAGACTTGCCTTTGGAATAGCATACGGACTATCGCATCTAGACCAGGATTAGGATAGATAAGCCATAGGTCAGCCTATAGACTGGTCTATGGTCCAGTATATTATCTACTCTATACACTAGTTTATATTATACTCAATTCCAAATTTCCCATTTCTTCCTCTAACAAATTCTGTTTAATTTTCTCACGCACACTGAATGCCTCTCCATCTGTTCATCTAACTTTTCCACCATTTAATAACAACTCCTGTCAATAGAATTGCAACAATGTGTCAATAAATGTTAAAAATTTTTCATTATTTTTCCTCCTTTTTTTTTTTTTTTGAAAATAAACATACTACCAACAATTTTGCTCTTGCTCTTGGCGGAAAACTTAAGAAAAAAATGTAAATACGTTTGCAATTAAAACTACATTTCTTTCATATAAACTATAACTGATAACTCGTAAATATAATTGCTTGAAAAAAAAAATATACTAGAGATAAAAGAGAAACAAACAAATAACAGAAGAAAAAAATTGCAAAAAGAAAACAAGACCAACCGCAAGTATTTATTAAACAGAGGCCAATAACTGTCATACGAATGACAGCTCTATTTTCTAAAACTGATCAAAGCAAGATGGCCGCCTTAAAGGAAAATATTTCGAAAAATACGATTTGTTTTTGTAATATAGGAAAAAATCTTTGAGAATTTTATGAAGTATTTGATATTATTTGTTTGGAAAAAAAAGGGGCTAATGGCAAAATGGAAGTAAGAAAAGTGGTATGTAGTTGAGTCCTTAAGATATTTTGGAGGTTAATTATTTTATTGTATATTGTAGGTCCAGTTCTAGTTTTACAAGGAACATTTAGCAAATAACAAAACCAAATTTTATAAAAAAAAACTGAATTTGCGCAGTTATTACATATCGAATATGAATATGACGAAAATAGGATTTTGTCAGAATCACTTTCTGAATCGATTAAGCTGACTGGCTGTCCATGTAAAAATAATTTGATCCATTATTTCACCTAACCTCCTTACAGCGAGACCTTCCTATTTGGGCTTTTCTACTCACAACTACTTTAAATATATTATCATCTTTCAAAAGTAGTATCTTTCAAAGTCCACATAACACTATAGTGGGGAAGGTATTATGCGTTTGTGCTGTTGTTTATAGTGCTCAAAAATATCGGTGCTCCACACCCACCTTAAAGTATACCAATTGGCTAAGAATGACTTTCTGTGTCAATTAATCGGTATATTATTTCAGTTGCCCACCATACAAACGTACCCCCGAATAGGGCTTATGAGCTCATAATTATGTTAAATGCAGTAGTATGTCAACAAAAATAGGGAAGACTTAGTTTTGTCTACAGCTCGGGCCTCATTTGACCCTAGCTTCCAGAAAATGACTTGAAGGTCAATAATGCACTTATAAACATAAATAACTTTAACGTGAACGTAAATCCCTCTAGCAATATTTAAAAGTATATGTCCATATTTACTCTTGCCCCCGAATAATCCATATTTAAGACAATCACTTTTTTTTTTGAGACTGCCATCTGACCATACCCCAAATACGGTTTACGCTATCCAACGAGAATAAAAACTAACATTTAAGTTAAGGTACGAATATATCCTTAAATGTTTGTTCCCCTTTTCTTGTCTATCCAGAGCTTTTTGAAGCTCACAGATGGACTAAAAAGCTGAAACTCGACTAAAATACCTAGGTCAAATCCTAATGTTGCCGGATTTTTGGCCTGTAAGCGGAGAATTTGTAGGAAAAAGGGGCGTGTCAAAATTCACAATTTTTCCCCTTTTTTTGTCTACGCATAGCTTTTTGAAGCCCACAGATGAGTTAGAAAGCTGAAACTTGGCATGGATATAGTAAAATACCTAGGTCAAATCCTAACGTAGCCGTATTTTTGATTTTTAACCCGTGGGCGGAGGACTAGGAGGAAAAATGGTCTTGGAAAAATAAATTTTTTCAACATTTTAGCTTACATTAAAGGCCCGTAAGGACATAGGAGTAGAACTGAGAGGAAAAAATGTGTGTCTTAAAACCATTGAAGTTAATAATTGCCAAGCATATTATACTGACGTTTTGCACTATGGACGGAAAATTAACAGGAAAAATGGGCATGGAAGATGTCTGTTCTTTACATTTTAACTAATTTAAAAGGTACTCAATAACCTAGAAATCTGAAAATTTACATGCATGTTGTACGGACCAAGGAGAAGATGAACACAGAACTGAATTTTTGATATCCGCTGTTAGGAGAGGTAAAAGAAAAAAGAGACCTGGTAAGTGAAAGGAATGCTGTGCTTATTACTCTCTGTTTAAACATCCGGTGCATTTAACCGATTTTTTTAACTTCAATTAATGCAAATCTGATTAAAAAGGCGATACTCATTATTTGGGAAGAGGAAAAACTAATTTTGCCTCACTCTGACCCATAGTGCAATGTCCGAGTCAGAGATACAAACCGATGCAAAATGATCGGCGGCGCCGGCGCAACCATTTTAGGTCGGCGGCTTATTATAGAAAATATCGGCAGCGGCTAAATTGTTGGCTCAATTTAACTTTTTCTTCAGAAATTGACCTTATAAGCGTTTATTATATTGAAAAATCTCGGACTCCGAGTCACAGGTCATAATTATGAATATAATATGAATAAAAAAATATTGTGGACATAACCTATAAAGTCAGGGATAGAATATTTTCCATAACTTCTTTAATTATGAAACCATTATACATACATATGTATATGAGCTCAAAAGCCCTATTCGGGGGGTACGGTTCTATGGGTGCTATACGAAATAATTAATAGATTTTAACCATTTTCAATAAGCTTCGTCCTTGGGTCAAAAGAAGAATATGTATCAAATTTCATCAAATTATCTTGAAAATTTAGAGTGTAAAGTGCGCACAAGGTTTACAAGGACTTACAGACGGACGGACGGACGGACAGACAGACATAGCTACTTTAAGTTGGATGTAGGACCAATATATTTCGGTGTTACAAACATCAGCACAAACGCATAATACCCTCCCCACTATAGTGGTGTAGGGTATAATTATTATAATTTTTTTAAAATTTATAAACAAACTAGCTATACCCAGTGTGCTTTGCTACCCTAAAAGGAATATGTATAAATAAATACCAGATTTATTATATGTTACATATGAGAGATGTCAAGCAAATTATTGCAAGTTCGCCAGTTTCTATCTATCGCCAATTTCTATCTATCTATAGAAAATTTGAATAATATAAGAGTTTCCAAGACGCACGAAATTTTGTATTTAATTCATATATGTATGTTTTGCCAAGCCACCCATTGAAAGTCCGCCCGTTATGCTCTAAATGTTCACATGAATTTCAAAGTTCTCCATGTAAAATTTGAAGATGATAGCTCTAATAGTTTCTCAGATATACGAATTTAATTCATGTGGGGACTTCAAGACCCCCCAGATGAAAGTCCGCTTTATTTTTTCCTCCAAAATCTTCAGATGAATATTTAAGTTCTTCGTGCGAAATTTGAAGAATTTAGTTCCATTAGTTTTCCAGATAAATGAATTTTTGTCTTTAATTAATATGGGAGGTGCCGCTCCCCTCATGGGTAGTCCGCCAATTTATTACCCAAAATGTTTAGATGGATGTTAAAGTTTTTCGTGCAAAATTTGAAGATTCTAACTGTAATAGTTTCCAAGATAAACGTATTTTTGTATTTAATTTATATGGGAGGTGCCACGCCCCCTAATGATAGTCCGCCTACTTTTTGTCCTAAATAATTATATTGACACTAAAGTTGCTCGGACAAAATGTGAGGACTCTAACTGTTATATTATCTAAAATATACGGATTTAATATCTTCTTAATATAGGCGTGGCTCCTCGCCCACTTGGAATTTCAAAATAAAAAGTAGCCTATTACCTATTCCAGACATACAGGAATACGCTGTGAAAATTTGAATAAAATCGGTTAAGCCGTTTAGTAGTCTATAACGTTCAAACATACAAACAAACCACATTCATTTTTATATATATATAGATTTCTAAAAATTTTACAAATCTAATATATTCATAGGCCTTTTTCAGTAACTTTTATTATAGAATATTTTCAATAATTTCTCTAATTGTGAAAACATTATTTTCTCAAATTATGATTATTTGCTTTTAGCTATAATAAAACACTTATTTTATTAAAAAAAACATAGGATATTTGTAATAAAACTAAAAAACCGGGATTCTATAATTTCGAAAATGTTTTGAAATTATGCAATTAATATTTTTATTTTGTAAATTAAAAAAAAAAAAATGCATAAAAATAACATTCTAATTTATAAATATTTATATTTCTTTTTCAATAAATTTTTAATTACATTACAAATATTCGATATTACAAAATGATTATAAAATGTATGTTATTGTTTAATAATAAAAACCCCCAAAAAGAAAAACTATTTAACACTTATAATTAATGTTTATTTATTAATAAACTTATAACTATAAATTTAATTTAAAATAAAAATAGCTTAAATGTTTAGCCAATAATATTAAGGAAATTTCTTTCAAAAAATTATTCAGCAAAAGACATGCGTAGCCACGCCTTTATGAAAGAAAAAACCAAAAAAAGTATTTATTTTTACTTAATTTTTTTTGTTTATTTTCTTTCTTTCATTGTGGGGGTGTAGCTTTTAATATATTAACACTTTAAAAACCGGTTTTTACATTTGAGGTTAACTTTTTGGCTGGCCACAGCAAATTAATAATAACCACCATTGTAAAATAACCAGCAAACAAGAAGACTTCATATTGAATTTGGTTTTTTTGTTGTTTTTGTCATAAAGGAGGGGAAATAGCTCTTGTTCTTTTTAAAACTAGTCAATGAGTAATAAAAATCCAATTGGTTTAGTGTTTGTTGCTGTCTCTTTTCTTTTATAGCTTTAGCTTAAGAAAAAGCAGCCATTTATTTAGTTGTTTTTGTCTATAGCTATCTCTTTTTGACAAGAATTTCACCACGCTAACAGAAACTCACCTTTAAAGTGTTGGTTTGTATTAAAAACTGTTGTTTACCTATAGCGGCTCTCTTTTAACTAGTGTATTAGGGAGAGTAGGTATAACGGGTTTTGCCCACGTTTTGTTTACAGCTGTAGCAGACTGTGTAATGCTGTCTCTTTTTGTTTAGTGTAGCTAAAGGCTTTTGTTGATTTTAAGAGGACTGTGTTTTATATTGAGTTAACATGCTGCAACACCTCGGTATGTGGCATACGATTACCCGCTGTACACCATCGCACACATACAGCTCGTAAGTTAACAACGTTTTTCAAACAAAAAATTTTTTTGTTGTTTTCGCGTTTCGTGTCTAGTTGTTGTATTTGGATATTATTACTACAACTTCTCCGCTTCTCGATAAAATACTTACTATGGTGTTGTTGTTGTCGTAGTCATCTTTAACACAGAAACACACACAACAACAGCGTATAGAAAAACCACCCGAGTGTTTTGTACACCCAGGGGTCGTTAAACACACAACATATTCGAATGTGTTCACATCTTTGTTGAGTAAAATATTTCAGGAGTCAGTTCAGTCCTGCTGCGCATCTTGTAACGTTAAGTTTAGTCGAACGAGAACGAGCTGCTTGCAACCAAATTGCATGCTGGTTCTAATAAATATACTATTCAAATTTAAAACGCGTTTTTAACGGAAAATTGAAAACAAAAAAACAACAACAACAACAAAAATTTTGAAACAAATTAACGGCTTATTTGTTACTTTAACGGATTAATAAAGTTTTTGAAAAATTAACAAAATGTATAAAATGTTTTTAACAAAAAGTGCAAAATAAATTGTGAAAAAAGATTAAGAAAAATCTTTTGAAAAAAAATGTTTAAAACAAAAAAAGTTTTATTTCAATAAAAAGAAAATTTTGAAAATTAACAAATTTACAGAAAAAGCATAAAGAAAAACAACTTTAAAATATTTTTTATTCCAAAAAAAAATTTAAACAAAAAAGTGTTATTTAACTTTAAAAAAAAATCTAACAAAATGATGATGAACGCTTTCATTGACCCCACCACCACCAGTCAACATCATTTGGCTAATTATGGCATACGCATGTCGCCCAATAATCTCAATCAACAAACAGATTTAGTGCAACAACAACAACAGCAGCAGCAATTGCATCAACAGCAACAACAACAACAGCAAACGGCCCAGGAAGAGGCACAACAACAACAACAGCAATTGGATAGCAGTGGTTTAATGTCCTCCGCCATGTCATCGGGCATTTCCTCCGATATGTCTTCTCCCTCCTCGGCCTATCAAAATAGTGGTTATGCCCCTTTTAACACCCAACTAGGAACATATTCTTCTCGAGATTTTCTTTTGGGACGCCGTACAGAACAGGATTATATGTCGGCCTCCACAGCAGCTGCTCAAAGTGTTGGTCAAACTGCTGCTGATTCTATGCTATTTCCCACCTTTCCTGCAACACATGCCAATCACCCGGATCTAACCAGTTCGTTTGGCAATCATCCTTTTCACTCACATCATCATGCCGCCGCTGCCCATCATCATCATTCGCATCAAATGCGTATGGGCATGACGGATTACGCTACACATCCCTATGCCCATGCGCAACATCATACCAACTTTCCGTCGGTACATGCTGCCCATCATGCTCAACACATGGGCATGCATCCCGCCGGCGCAGGAGCCTTTTTGCGTTATATGCGCCATCAGCCCGCCACTGCAGCCTCGGCCATTAAACAGGAAATGCAATGTCTTTGGATAGATCCCGATCAACCCGGCGGTCCTAATAATCGCAAAACTTGCAATAAAATCTTTCACTCTATGCATGAAATTGTCACTCACTTAACGGTGGAACATGTGGGTGGACCCGAGTGCACTACTCATATCTGCTACTGGATCGGTTGTTCACGCAATGGCCGCCCTTTTAAGGCCAAATATAAGTTGGTTAATCATATACGTGTTCATACCGGCGAGAAACCATTTGCCTGCCCTCATCCCGGATGTGGCAAGGTATTTGCCCGCAGTGAAAATTTAAAAATACACAAGAGAACTCATACAGGTAAGTCTTCGTTAGATTCTATAAAACGGAAGATCATAAAAGTTTTATTTAAGGATTTTCCCCTATAAAATATTGCTTAGGTATTAAAGTTATTAAGCCGTAGGCGTTTGCACTGACTTTAACAGGATTTTCCTGACTAGAAAAAGAAAAACACCTTGTGTTGTGCACAAAACAGGTAGTTTTTAAAATCTGTGATTTAATCTTATAAATCTTATCGAAAAAGTCAAAAGTTTTAAATTAAAACCAGCAGATTTTACAGTTTATTTTATAAAATTTGAAAAGAGTTAAGATTGTGGCTTAAATTCGTGTTAAAACAAGTCAAAATTTTTAAGTAAAAACATCAAAGGCTTAAAATTTAAGCCATGTTTCAAAGACCGGATTTCAAATCTTATAAATCTGTTAAAATCAAGTCAAATTTTTTTAAGTGAAAACAACAAGATTTTTGAGAGAAAGAGTTTTAAATTCCGTTAGAATAAATAAAAAGTTTAAAGTAAAAGCAATAGTTTAAGTTTAGTCCTAAATCTTATAAATCTGATCATTCCCTTAAAAGCTTTAAACATCTATTTTAAGCTTAATTTATAGCAATAATAGCTTTGCGTAAACAATCGTTATAAAATCAATCAATCGTTATAAGCCGCTCTCCCTTTCTATAGCTCTCCCTTAAACAAGCGTTCATTTCTTTTTCAGAAAGTTTGTTTTCTTAACTCCCTAAAAGCTTTTTTTTAAATATTTTTTAAATTCTTTAGGTTTTAAGCTTTAAAAAGCAGTTTTTAGCTTAATTTCATATAAATTCTTGTATTGAGTTAACAATCGTTATAAAACTTGCAAGATTTCTCCCTTTCTATAGCACTCCCTTAAAAAAACGTTCATTTCTTTCTCAGAAAGTTTGTTTTCTTAACTCCCTAAAAGCTTTTTTAGATATTTCTTAAATTCTTTAGGTTTTAAAGCTTTAAAAAGCCATTTTTAGCTTAATTTTTATTAATTGTTGTAATGAGTAATCAATCGTTAAAAAAACTTGCAAGCTTGCTGGCATTAAAGCTTTATAATGTTAATTTCACATTAATTTGTGGGAATAAAAGCTTTTTATAAACAGACATTTTAAAACTTTCTAGCTCTCTCCCTCTCAATTGCTTTCCCGCTTAAAAACATTCACTTCTGTTCTGGAAAAGCTTGTTTTTTAAACAGCTTAAAAGCTTTTTAGGATATTTCTCAAATTCTTTATGTATTAAAGCTTTAAAAAGCCATGTTAAGCTTTTTCACATAAATTGCTGTTTAATTAAACAACTGCTAGAAAACTTGCTAGATATCTCCCGCTCTTTTGCTTTCCCATGTAAAAACGGTAATTTGTGTTTTGGTAAGCTTGTTTTCTAAACTCCTTAAAAGCTTTTTAAAATATTTCTTAAATTTTTTATGTATTGAAGTTTTACAACCGCTAGAAAACTTGCTAGTTCTCTCCCGCTCTTTTGCTTTCCCGTTTGAAAGTAGTTATTTATGATTTGAAAAGCTTGTTTTCTAATTTCATTAAAAGTTTAGTTTAGTTATTACTATAAATTTTCAAAGTTTAAAGCTGTTATAAAGCTTTCTTGAACTCTTTTGCTTATAATCAAGAGATTTCTTAAAAAAAGTTGAAGTTTTCAACTGTGTTTTGATGTGAAGCGTTAACTAAAGTTTAACTGTTTGTTTTTAAGCTCAGCTTTAAAGAGTTAACTCTTCTAAAGTAATTTATGTTAAAAAATCATTAAAATTCTTGCTCTCTTTTGCTTACAAATAGTAATATCTTTAGAAAAGTTTTAGTTTTAATGTTTGTTTAAAAAAAGTAACATTAACTAAAGTTTAACTGTTTGTAATTAAGCTTTTAACTAAAGAGAGAAATTGTTCATATTCTATGCCTCATTTTTAGCATTAAAGCAGTGAGAATTCTTTTGAAAAGTTTAACTAAAGCTTAATAGATTGTTTTAAAGCTTTTAAGTATATTGCTGTAAATTTTAGATTTCTTTTGGAAAGTTTAACAAATTCTTTTGGTGTTCTTCCAAAACTTCATTTTCTTCTAATTAAAAGAACTATTTTTTTTTAACAATTGTGCGGCTTTAGAAAAAAGAGATTTTTTTGTTCTTAAAAATACATGTAATCAAGTATGTTAAAAAAATCTTAAAAAAAAAATTGGCTTTATCATTGGAAAGTAATTAAAATGTTATCAAATACCTTTTTTCTTTAAAGGCGGCTTAAATCATACATATAGGAATTACCAAACATATTTAACCAAAAAAGTAATTTTTAAGACATGATGATGGATTAATTTTCAGAAAAAACAAAGAAAACTATGTTTTAAACAAATCCCAACACAATATTTAGCTCAATATTGATTAAGCAGCATTACTAAGCAAAAAATTATATAAAAAAATAATCTTTTTTTTAATAATATTCTTAAGAAAACGATTTTTTTCGATTTAGAATTGTTTAGAAACAACTTAATTAAAACTTAATTAAAAAATTAATTAAGTTTCAAAACAAAAATTAGCAGCTAAAAAATAATTCAAGTGTTTTGATCACACTACTTCCCAATGAAATGTTTGAACAATTTAAATCATAATTCAATTATTTTTCAAGTATTTGTTTGATTTTTGCAGTGGTTTTTAAGGGTTTTTTTAATTTAATTTATGGCTTTTTTCATATAAATAAAACATTTTTGGAATTGTACTCTCTTTATATTTAAAGAATTTCCTTAGACTTTTGTTTGACACTTATACATGCTGTTTTGACACGTGTCTAAACTTCCTTTAATTGTTAATATAAAAATATTACATACATATACATAACACTTATACACTTTTGTATTAAACAGATAGTCTCCACTTTATAGCCCCAAGTAATCTAGAGAGTAGACATTTAAAACACAAACATTGTTCATTGCCGTGCAGTAACTCATTTGTTGTAGTTTTCTGATTGTCTCTACGTAATCTATGGAGTGACGATTGACTTTTTTGTAGGACACTTACATGTTAAAATAAGTTAGTCACTTGAACAGTTAGGGGCTATGGGTGAAATATAATGTTTAAAGGTAACAATTGTTTGGAGTTTGTTGGTCGTAGATCTACAGATTCAGGGTCCTTATTGGATTCTATAGCATTGTAGACATGTCCGTCTATCCGCCCATCTGTCGGTCTTTCTGTTGAATGCACGCTAGCATACGAACGAATAGCGTTAGTAGTCTAAAATTTCCCCCCGATATTCTCCATAGGTTAAGGTTTGTTGGGTATTTGTAATGAAGAATATCGGTTGATGTTTTCAATTAGCTTGCGCGTCCGTCTGTCTGCCTGTTTTAAAGCTCTATAACATCCAAACGAGAAGTGGTAGGAGGCGGAAAACTTCCAGAAATATTGTCTATAGTTTAAGGTTTGTTTGGTTCCATGTTTTCTTTTAGTTCCCATACTTGTGTCATGCCGGAATACAGTTTAAACAGTTATAAACATGTTGTTTAGACAGAAATTGTAATGAAATGTTGCTCTAATAGGTATTATATACTCGGAAACTATACTATAAAGTATGGCGGACTGAGAGCCATAACTGATCGTAGCTGCCCATGCTAGATCCACTTCAAAAAATCATTTTAACGATTTTAAAAGACTTAATAATACTAGTTTAGCAAAACAAGTTTTATAGCAACACAAATCGTTGAGTCAAATATCATGAAAATTGCTCTATAATGGGTCAAAGCCCTCATATAAGGTCCTCATACAGAAAATGACTTCGAATAGAAGTTTTATAAGAACCAATACTGAGTCCACATCAAAAAAGCGCACTATATAACCTAACTATAACAAGGATCAAAGCCCTCATATAAGGTCCCCATTTAGAAAATGACTGTAAGTCACATAACGGATTGAAAAAAATATAATCGAAAACAAGTTGTAGAGCAACCACAATCTATCTAACAAATTCTATAAGAATCGTTCTATAATTGACCCTAAATCCCCTTCAATAACTCCTTTTACTCCAAAAAATCTTAAATTTTGAACTTAAATTTCTCTCTCTCTAAACTTAATTTTTCCAGCAATTTGTTTAAGAATTTATAGCTTCAGAAATTTAACTGTCATTTGCAGTTGTTTTTACAAACATATACTTGTTGTTTTTGTAGTAATTTTTTGCCTTGGCTTTTATGTCTACGTACGTAGTACGAGGCAACAAAAAATAATTCCTTTTCATTCACATATCCATATGATGATGACGCCATATTTGTTTTTGTAAAAGGCTTTTTGTATAAAACAACAAAACACCAAACACAACATACTCGGCCCAGCAACAACAGTTTGGCTGTAGTGTAACTCTATTACAGCTGTAGTTGTTGCTGTTGTTGTTATTATTCCTGTTTTTCACAGACTCCTTGCTTTCAGGCGCTCCGACTATAAAACGAACAAAAAGTACAAACACACTTACATATAACACTGTAAACCAAAAAATAACGGTAAATATACTCGAGAGTAAATTGCAGGGCAAACACAACAACAACAACAATAAACAAGGTGTTGTTGTTGATAAAACAATTATTTTTCACTCATACTTTTACAGTTATAGCAAAAAACCCTTTAACAAGGTTGTTTTTACAATAAAAGCATGTTACATACATATGCATTTAAAAGCTTTTATTTTAAGAGGGAGGAGAGGAGAAAGTTACCAAAACTCCCCTTTTTTCAAAACAAAAGTTTAAACAACAAAAAAGTTGTTAAATTTATCACAACAACCAAAAAAAAAAAATAAACAAAAGGAACAGGAGTCTGCATTTAATAATACAACAAAGACTTTGCAGTTAAACAAAAAGTTCAATGGTCAATGGGCCAACAACTACATACAACAACAAAAAACCAAAAGCTACCACAATTTTAACTTGTTGTTGTTCATTTTTTATAATTTATTTTACTATAAATTGGCAAGTTTTTTATTTTATCTCTTTTTAAAGTATTTTTTTTTATGTTTAATTATAATTTTTCTGACTTTTTGTTTTACCTTGTTTTTTTTAACAACCACAATTTTTGGTTTTATTATTACCTTATGATTTTTTGTTGTTGTTTAAAGCAATTATTGGTTTTTATTTGCCGTTAAAAAAAAGTAGGCGTTATTGTTAATTTATAATTATGCAAATTGTTTTAAAACAAACTTGGTTTGTAATGGCATATGTATGGAAATATTTTATTATAAACAGGATTTTAAATGGATTTTAAATTGCTATTATTATGATTGTTGTTTTGTTAAACAAAGGTCCTTGTATAAAGGAGTTTTGTTATTTAATTATTAAAGTTTTTATTTGTCGTTAATAAATTTTAAATAATAATATTTTTAATGTGCTGTTAATAAAGAAAAAGGTCAAGTTTTTAAAGGTTTATTTTTTTGTAAAAAATATTATTTTAAATAACACAGGCCAACGAAGAAAATACTATGTAGTTCGAAATTAGTTCTAGTTTTGTTCTAAATTAGTTCTAGTTCAGTTCTAGTTCAGTTAAGTTCTAGTTCAGTTCTAGTTCAGTTAAGTTCTAGTTGAGTTCTAGTTTAGTTCTAGTTCAGTTCTTGTTCAGTTCTAGTTCAGTTCTAGTTCAGTTCTAGTTCAGTTCTAGTTCTAGTTCAGTTCTAGTTCAGTTCTAGTTCAGTTCTAGTTCAGTTCTAGTTCAGTTCTTGTTCAGTTCTAGTTCAGTTCTAGTTCAGTTCTAGTTCAGTTCTAGTTCAGTTCTAGATCAGTTCTAGTTAAGTTCTAGTTCAATTCTAGTTCAGTTCTAGTTCAGTTCTAGTTCAATTCTAGTTCAGTTCTAGTTCAGTTCTAGTTCAGTTCTAGTTCAGTTCTAGTTCAGTTCTAGTTCAGTTCTAGTTCAGTTCTAGTTCAGTTCTAGTTCAGTTCTAGTTCAGTTCTAGTTCTGTTCTAGTTCTGTTCTAGTTCTGTTCTAGTTCAGTTCTAGTTCAGTTCAGTTCAAGTTTAGTTCTAGTTCAGTTCTAGTTTAGTTCTAGTTCCGTTCTAGTTCCGTTCTAGTTCTGTTCTATTTCATTTCTAGTTTTGTTCTAGTTCTGTTCTAGTTTTGTTCTAGTTCTGTTCTAGTTCTGTTCTAGTTCTGTTCTATTTCTGTTCTAGTTCTGTTCTAGTTCTGTTCTAGTTCTGTTCTAGTTCTGTTCTAGTTCTGTTCTAGTTCTGTTCTAGTTCTGTTCTAGTTCTGTTCTAGTTCTGTTCTGTTCTAGTTCTGTTCTAGTTCTGTTCTAGTTCTGTTCTAGTTCTGTTCTAGTTCTGTTCTAGTTCTGTTCTAGTTCTGTTCTAGTTCTGTTCTAGTTCTGTTCTAGTTCTGTTCTAGTTCTGTTCTAGTTTTGTTCTAGTTCTGTTCTAGTTCTGTTCTAGTTTTGTTCTAGTTCTGTTCTAGTTCCGTTCTAGTTCATTTCTTGTTCTGTTCTAGTTCTGTTCTAGATCAGTTATAATTCAGTTCTGGTTCACTTCTAGTTCTGTTCTAGTTTTGTTCTAGTTCTTGGTTTTTTCTAGTTCTGTTCTAGTTTTGTTCTAGTTCTGTTCTAGTTCTGTTCTAGTTCTGTTCTAGTTCTGTTCTAGTACTGTTCTAGTTTTGTTCAAGTTCTGTTCTAGTTCATTTCTTGTTCTGTTCTAGATCGGTTATAATTCAGTTCTGGTTCACTTCTAGTTCTGTTCTAGTTTTGTTCTAGTTCTGTTCTAGTTCTGTTCTAGTTCTGTTCTAGTTCTGTTCTAGTTCTGTTCTAATTCTGTTCTAGTTCTGTTCTAGTTCTAGTTCTGTTCTAGTTCTGTTCTAGTTCTGTTCTAGTTCTGTTCTAGTTCTGTTCTAGTTGTGTTCTAGTTCTGTTCTACTTCTGTACTAGTTCATTTCTAGTTCTGTTCTAGTTTTGTTCTAGTTCTGTCCTAGTGTTGTTGTAGTTCTGTTCTAGTTCAGTTCTAGTTTAGTTTCAATTCAGTTCTAGTTCAGTTGTAGATCAGTTCTAGTTCAATTTTAGTTCAGTTGTAGATCAGTTTTAGTTCATTTCTAATTCACTTTTAGTTCAGATCTATTTTAATTGTTTTTCATTTTATTTTAGCAGTTTTTATTAATCTAAATTCATAGAAAATTTTAATCCTTTCCTTTCTTCCAGAAAAAAACCCTTTTCTCTACAGTACAGTAACGCCTACTTTTTTCACTCACTTTTGTTTAAATTTAAATTTTAAAAACAGTTGCATATAAAATATTTTTGGGTATAATAAATAAGCTGCACTTATTTATTATACCCAAACAAATTTATTATACTTTTTTTTCTTTCTACTAATCGGCTCAAACCACGCAACATTGGGCTTCAACAGTTAATAAAAAAAAAACTAGACAACATGTAGTTATAAACACTATAGAAAATGTCATCCTTTAAAAAAGGAATCCTCCCTTAAGACATACTATTTCAATTAGAAAAATGGCTACAAAACAACCCTTTCCACCATCAACAGCGTCATTATTATTATCACTTTTTTTCGAATACCTTGAAATTATAATGAGTTTGTTAAAAATTATATAAAAAAAATTTTAAATGTTCACTATTATGACATTTGTAAACAAACAAGGTTTGTTAGTTACGCTTTATTATTGACAAAAGAAGTGAATTTGTTTTAGTTCGAGGGGTAAATAAATCCACCCTTAACATCAAAAAACTCTTGGTTTTCAACAGGGTGTTTCGTATAATATTATATTTTTTATTTTATTTTAATATTTGCCTAATAATTTATTAAGTTTATTTTAGATTTTTTTTTTTTAAATTTGGTGGGTTTAAGAAAATTTTGTTATAATTTTTAATTCTATGGAAAAGAATCCTTAAATTTTCTTTACTTCTAGCATAACTGCGTAACTAATTCGTGTTACTTTTTACACACAAAGCAGAAAAGGTTAAATGATTCTTAAAATTTTAAAACAATAAAACAAACCTGTCTTTTGTTTTAAAATTTCATGCCCAATACAATTCTCAGAAGGATATAATGAGTTTTCAAACAAAAACAAATACAACAAGTTGATATATAAAAAAAAAACAAAATGAATTTGCAAATCAAATACTGACAACAGGAAGATGAGCTAAAAACAACAAACAAATGACACAACAAAATAAAGTCATCAATCAAAATGACAATAAATATTTAAAATAACAAAAAAAAAAAAACAAAATTTAAATATAAAACAAATTCTTAAATTTCTCTCTTTTCTCTTTAATATTAAAAATTTCCCTCATTTTTTTTTTCTATATAAATTTTGTTAAGTTCTCCACTTAAGTGGCTTGTTTCCCCTCTTGCAAAGTTGAAACATAATTAGTTGTTTGCTTTGTTAACTTCACGTTGAGTGCAATTTTTTTTTTTGTGTTTTTTGCTAAACTTCATTTTAATGACTCTGCTGTAAAGTGTATTAGAACTCTAGAGGAAAAAACTGGGAAAAAGTTTATTAAATGTTATAGCTTTTTTATGGTCTTGTTGTTTTTTTCATAAAATTACATTTTAATAGCGTAGAAAACTATAAAAAAGGAGTATCAAACTAACAAACCGGTGTTTAGGTGTAATCAAGGTTAAATTTGTGTTGAAAGTTGTGACAGTTTTTATACTACAAAAAGCAACAAGTGGATAGAAATTTATGAAAATTATTTAGAAATTTTTAGAAAGGACAAGTTTTTCTAGTAATAAAACTAGAACTGAACTAAAACTGAACTAGAACTGAACTAGAACTGAACTGGAACTGAACTAGAACTAAACTAGAACTGAACTAGAACTGAACTAGAACTGAACTAGAACTGTACTAAAACTGAACTAGAACTGAACTAGAACTGAACTAGAACTGAACTAGAACTGAACTAGAACTGAACTAGAACTGAACTAGAACTGAACTAGAACTGAACTAGAACAGAACTAGAACAGAACTAGAACTGAACTAGAACTGAACTAGAACTGAACTAGAACTGAACTAGAACTGAACTAGAACTAGAACTGAACTAGAAACTGAACTAGAACTGAACTAGAACTGAACTAGAACTGAACTAGAACTGAACTAGAACTGAACTAGAACTGAACTAGAACTGAACTAGAACTGAACTAGAACTGAACTAGAACTGAACTAGAACTGAACTAGAACTGAACTAGAACTGAACTAGAACTGAACTAGAACTGAACTAGAACTGAACTAGAACTGAACTAGAACTGAACTAGAACTGAACTAGAACTGAACTAGAACTGAACTAGAACTGAACTAGAACTGAACTAGAACTGAACTAGAACTGAACTAGAACTGAACTAGAACTGAACTAGAACTGAACTAGAACTGAACTAGAACTGAACTAGAACTGAACTAGAACTGAACTAGAACTGAACTAGAACTGAACTAGAACTGAACTAGAACTGAACTAGAACTGAACTAGAACTGAACTAGAACTGAACTAGAACTGAACTAGAACTGAACTAGAACTGAACTAGAACTGAACTAGAACTGAACTAGAGTTGAACTAGAACTGAACTAGAACTGAACTATAACTGAACTACAACTGAACTACAACTTAACTACAACTGAACTAAAACTGAACTAGAACTGTATTACAACTGAACTACAACCAAAGTATAACAAGTAGTCCGACTCTCACATATAGGAAATTACTCTCTCACAACAAATTTAAAATTGTAATTTTTTATAAAACTCTGTGTATTTAGAATGCACCAATACAAATACATTTTTGTTACTAACACATATTTAGAGTTAGGTACTTTTTCACTAACACATGCTTAGAGTTAGGTACTGCTGTCAAAGAGTCGGACTACTTGTTATACTTTGACTACAACTGAACTACAACTGAATTACAACTTAACTACAACTGAACTAAAACTGAAAACAACTGAACTTCAACTGAATTACAGCTAAATTTCAACTTTTAATTTAATTTCTATCAATTTTGAAAATAATAATTTTGTGACAAAAGTTTTTATTAAAGAATTTTGAAAGAATTTGAATCCTTTAAAATATTTCCCTAAACACAAGAAATTGTTGTTTTCTGTTAAATATTTCTCTTGAAAAAAATACCTTGAACTGTCATAATTTGAAAATTAATTTTATCAAATTCTAAAAGTAACGCCCTTTGGCTACCTTTTTTTATGGTTTGCCACAAAAAAACATATTTCAAATTCTTGCAAGAATATTTTTTATAGTGAAACAAAACAAAATTTCTTTAAGAAAAAATATTTAAACATATTTTTTTTTGTGGCCACAAACTGAAAGGTATCATAAGCACACACCAAAAGAAATCAAAGCAAACGCAAAAAAACCTAAAAAAATAAAACAGATCAGCTACAGACAAACCATAAAATTAAACTGTCAACTTGTATAAATTCAAAAGAAGTTTAACATTTTAAAAATATATACAAATATCATGCTACATAAGCCAAGAAATCCCTGACTAATCTTCGAAAGAAAAAAAATTATAATAATTTTTTTTAGTGCAGCTACAGATGTTAACAAAAATTTTTAGTTTTTTTTTTGAAAAAATCTTGCTAAAATGTTAATTTTAAAATCTTTGTGACATGTTAACATAATTTTAAAGTTATTTTTTTTCTTGTGTGAAAGAAACACACACACACACGAGAGCTTTTAATATATTTGGCAATAATGACAAAATTTTTATTTAAAAAAAAAAAAAAAAAATTCTTACATTAACGCTTCAACGCCTTTGAGATTATTTTAACCTAAATAGTTTTACAGCCTTAAAAATAAACTCAATTAATAAAATAAACATTATAATGTAGTAGTTTTTTCTTGTTTACATTGTCTATATAGTTTAAAGCAATGTTATCAAATTTGACAGTTGTGACATTTAGAAAATTCCTAAATAGCAGACAGTTTTCCTAAAATAGCTGTTTCTTTTAATATTGAAAGTGTTTTTGTTTTGACAGTTTGTTTTAGGGGGAGAACAAAATCTCATATTACATTTAAATCTTGGAAATTGTTAAGGAATAAAGGGTTTAAACTAGGTTTAAGTTTTGTTTAAACTAAAAAAACGGTAGCAGTTTTTATTAATTAGGGGAAATTTTGCTTAAAACAAACTTTTAATAAATTTATATTTTTTTGAGCTTTAAAGGTTTTTTAGGCCAAACACTTTAAAAACTTTAATTGTAAGTTTATCTGCAGCTTAATTGAAGTTTAAGGTGGGTTTAGAAGAAATATAAATTTTAGCTTCAAATAAAACTTTTCAAAGTTTTAAGTACAATTTTTGAGATTTTTAAAGCTTTTTACTTCCAAAAGCTTTTGAAACTTGTATTTTAAGTTAATGTTAGGATTAATTAAACTTTAAGAAAGCTGAGGCATTAAAAATATAAAAAATATTTGTGATTTCTAAAAGCTTAATCTGCTTAAAATGAAACTTTGCTTAAAAGGAGAACAGTTTAAGCTTAGTTTAAGTTTTCAGTATATAAATTCCATAAATTTTAACAAGTTTAAGCTTTTAAACTCCCAGAATAACAAGAACTCTTCAAAAATAATATAGAATTGTTGTTCTCTAAATCTTTGATTTAGCTTAAGCTTTTAAAGCAGTTCTCTTTAGACAGTGATAAATGAGCTTTCTCTCTTGCTTTGTGTGCTTAAACTTTGCAATTTCATGTCTTTCTGCCTTTGTTGAAGCTTTAGAGAGTGATACATCAGCTTTTGAACTTCCTCTTTATTCAAGTGTAAACATATGCTTTATCAAATCCTTCTTTCTTTGCTTTAGCTAAAAAGCTTTTAAAGCAGTTCTCTTTAGACAGTGATAAATGAGTTTTCTCTCTTGCTTTCTGTCTTCCTTTGTATGCTTTTTGCCTTTGTAGAAGCTTTAGAGAGTAATAAATGAGCTTTTTAACTTCCTTTTTACTCTTTATTCAACAGTAAGCTTATGCTTTATTAAATCTTTTTCGTTTGCTTTAACTAAAGCTTTCTAACTTCCTTTTTTTACTCATTATTCAAGTGTAAGCTTAAGCTTTATAAAATCTTTCATTCTTTACTTTTGCTAAAGCTTTAGAGAGTAATAAAGGAACTTTCTGTCCTGCTTTGTTTGCTTTTAATCCATGTTCTGTTTTATACATTATTAAATCCTTCTCTCTTGGCTTTATCTTAAGCTTTTAAAGCATAACTCGTTAGAGTGTGCTAAAAGAGCTTTTTGACTTGATTTATTTGCTTTTTAACAAGTGTGCGAGCTTATTTACGCTTAAAAGCATGAAAGCTTTTTATGTATCTCTATTTAAAAGCATAGAGTAAGTTAGTTTTCAACACTACTCAATTGCTTAGTTGTTGCTTTGGTTCTTTAAGTTTAAAAAATTATAAAAGTTTTGTGGTTTTCAAGCTTAAAAAACTTTAAATAAAACTTAAACTAAACATAGAAGAGCTTAAGCTCATTTAAAGTTTAGAACTTGAATTTCAAAGCTTTACTAAAAAGAGAGTCCTTTAGCTTCTAAAAACAGCAACTGGAATATGTGTCTAAGGTTTCATTTAAATATCCGTGGAACTACTTTATAACAGCTTTATAAAAAGAAACTTTATTTTATTACACATTGAAAACTTTAACTGTTATTTAGTGATAATGCAGTGCTAGATAAAGCAGTGTTAAATAAAATTTTGCTTTAACCTTCAGTTATACGATATTATTTTTAAACCTATAAATATTATTAACAAATAAACATTAATAACTACTGTTCGTAAAAATAACAATAAAATGACATCATTATTAAACAAAAGTCAAGAGACCCCACCTTAAAATTCTTATCAAAACATCAAGTAAAAGAAATCTTGTTAAAATTGACAAGTTATAAACAAAAATCAAGATAAATTGTTTAAGATAAAAAAGAGTTAATTTCTGAAAAATAAACATAAACAACTGTTCAACTATCTTGATGACATTTTAATATGTTAAAGAAGTGAAATCCTGAAGTAAGAAAAACTCCTTAAAACAGCTTAAGATTTTGAAAAAGAAAAAAATTCATTCATGTTTTTCTTTTCTTATATAAAAAGCAGATCCTGTAAGTACCTTACATTTTGCTAAAAAAAATCTCTTACTTATCTTTAATATCATCTGCTCTATTTACAATTTTAAAAGATCTTTTAACTAACAGGACCGCGTCGGTATTTTGTTAGTAGTAAGTATGTGTATCATTTGATAACAATATACTTACCTGCTTTGAGGGTTTCTTTTCCTCTTTTTTTTTGGGAATCTTCTTAAATCTTTATTGTTTGTTTGCGTGTTTGTGTTGAGCTGGCTAATCTTTATGTTTTTTTGTTTATTTTCTTCTTTATTTTTGACATTCAATGCATATTTTGTTACCTTTTTCCTTTTATAATTTTACACACTTCATTTGCCGTAAGTAATGTATCTCGTTGACAATGAGGCTTAAAAACACTTCATAGACTTATTGTCTCGTTGTATGCTTTCATCTTCAGTGTTCTCCTTTTACTTATCTTGGTTTTTAGTGTTTTGTTATAATACTTTTGCCTTTGACTGTTGTCGTTATTTTGCTAAAGAAGTAGAAAGAGAGAGAGAGAGGAGTTAGAATTGCTGCCGGTCGCAATTGTTAATGATGATACTCTACTTTAAATGTCATCTTAAATAACACTAATAAGTAGCAACATATTCCGAAAATAAAGATGTCTTTTGTAAAAAGTTGCCAAACAACAGGAAACGGGAGTGTTAAATTTGGTTTAACTAGAGTTTTTAAGAACTATTGAAAGAAAAACTAATCTAAAAGATAGAAAACTAGTTATTTTCTTGTAATTATCATTAATTTTCAAGAAATAATGTTCTACTTCAAAGGGAAAGCTTTACAAATTTCAGTTGTAATGTTAGATGTTAAGGTGAGAGCTTTTGCTTGCTGTAACGTTATATTTATATTTTGCTTGCTGTTTCGTTATATTTAAAGAGATAGAGAGAGAGAGACAGAGAAAGTTTTGAAAATGTTTGCTTTGAAAGAGAGAGAAAGCTTTAAACATATTTGATGTAGCATTATGTTTCAAAGTGAGAGAAAAAGCTTTTCAAATATCTGCAATAGTTGCTGGCTCCTTAAAGAAAAGTAAACTTGAGCTTTTAAGTAAAAAAACTTGAGCTTTTAAGTAAAAAACTTGAGCTTTTAAGTAAAAACATTATACTTTTTTATTATTAACCCAGAGCGAGCTTTTGCCATATTAGCTTATCTTTGTTATTTGTTGAAAATGTAAACATCGTTGAGAGAGAGCTTTTAGCAAAAGTTTTTTTGTTGTAAATGTTTGTTGTTGTTGTAAATGTGAATAAATAGCCATTGTGAGACATAAAAGCTGTCATATTTGTTAATTTAAAGCTTTTGAATTAAACTTTTTAGATTTTTTAGACATTTAGCTTTCCAGCAAATCAAAAATGTAATAAAAGCTTAATTTTTTATCCAGTTTTAGTATAACAACTGATAAAGCTTTAAGAAAATTTAAAATTTTAGAATGAGAGTTAATTTTCCTTCTCTCTTTCAACTTTAGCTTATTGCTAAAGAGTGATACATAAGCTTTCTGCTTTGCTTTTGTGGCTTTTTAAACATGTGTAAGTTTGTATAGGTTTGTAAGCAAGAAAGCTTTTTGCCTTTCGCGGTTTAAAAGCTTAGAATGTGCTATTTTTGTCTACTACTCAATTACTGGGTTGTTGTTTATCTTTAACAAGGTCTGATAATGCTAATGTAAGCTTTAGTTAAAGGCAGCTAACGACAGAGAGTTATACAAAGGCTCTTTGACTAGTTTTGAGTGCTAATAGTTCTCTCTTTTTGATGTTCTTTAGGTTGTTAAAGTAGTTATTATTAAAGAGTGATAAAAAAAAGCTTTCTGCTTTGCTTTTTTTATACATGTGAGAGCTTGTGAATGTTCAAAAGCAAGAGAGCGTTTTACTTTTCACAGCTTTTAAGTTTAAAGTGTGTTATTTTTGTTTGTTACTCAACAAGAGAGCTTTTTTGCGTCTCACTGTTTTAAAGCTAATCATTATTGTTTGTAACTCAATTGCTGTGGTGTTGTTTGCTTCAAAAATACTTTTTAGTGGCTATAATAGCTATTATTATGATCTAAGTATATGAAACCAACCCAAAGAAAACTATGATAGAAGCAAGCAAAGAAAACAAGTTAAAACTTGTTTAACCTAAATTGAAATGGGAAACTGAACCAACTAAATAATAAGACTTTGAAAACATTTTAGATAAAAAAAACGTATCTTTAAACATTGCAATATTTTACTAATTACCTTTTAAAAAGAAAAAAAAAAACTATCCCTTATTTTTTGCCCTAACTATCAACACTCTATTAAACTGTTTTTAAATTATTCATGTGTAAAATTTGATATCTTTGTTTTTATTTTTCAATATTTTTTTTTGTTTCCTTTTCAATAAACACCCTAGTTCTAATATTTCGCCCAAAAATTGCATAAGGGAAGTTTGAAATGAAACCCTTCGCACCAGAAATGAAAAATCATAAAACCACAAAATATTTTAGCTGGAAAATATAAGGCTGGTAGCACATAAATACTCTAAACACCACAGCAAACAAAGAAACTGACCCCAATTGTCAATTATTTACGTATCACTTGACAGAAGGACTTTTTTTTGCTACAAAATAGAGAGATAGGCAGGCAGATAGATAGATAGACGGACGGACTTTGTAACATCCTATAAATCTTTAGCATAATCATAATATTTTAACGGTTTTTTTTTGGTTAAATGAAAAGGGAAAACTATCCCTTATTGAATGTAAACAAAAATTTTGCATACTTAAGTAATAAATTACTAGATTTAGTAGGTAAAGGCCGGGAATTTATAAAATATAGAACTAAATTTTTATAAACATTTTCGGCAACTTTTTCCAAAAACTAGAGAAGGTTTTGTTTACCTTTTTGTGAAACTGTAAAAATGTAAACAAACTAAACCAAGCTGCCATATTTTCCTTTAAAATTTCACCCTTCAAAACAAATATGGCCATTTTTGCTCTCTCTTACTAAAGGTTAGCCTCTTCCGGCTTAAAAAAAGGAAACATCTCAAATCTTTTTTTTGTCACTTAAATTGTCATTAATATAAAAAAAGAACTGCAACTATAATAATGCCATCACCCAGCTACTGTTGTCTGTCTGTACATCCGTCCGTCCGTCAGTCTGTCTGTCCGCCTGTCTGTCTATCTTTTTAAAGCCATTGTTGCCAAAAAAAAAAAAAACAATAAAATTGTCATAAAGTATAAATACAAAAAAAAAGAATATTTCAAATGCCAAAACTGACAAATAAATATAAATATTTTATATTCAATTGTTCTTTTCTCTTTTCTCCATTATAAGCACCAAAAAACGGGGAGGTTTTAAAAAAAACCCCTGTATTAATTTCAAAAAATTTCATATCTCTTTTGTATTGGTAAATACATATGTGTGTATCAGTGTGTTGACACTTGAATTTAGGATTTAGTTGAAAAAAAAAGGGAAATAAATTAATAATGATTTATGATGGTGTTGATATTTAAGGATATATGTACATATATAAATAATTTCTTTAATGAAACGTTTCTCATTTCAATAATCGTTTAAAACGTAAAATTTGAAAACAATTAATTATTAAAATGAAAGTTTTTTTTAAACTGGCTTTTTTTATAATAACAATTTAATATGATTCATTTGTTAATATTTTTTTTATATTTTTGCATTTAGTCTGGTCTTTGTTTCTTTTATAATTAATGATGTTAAATAAAGGAATTGAGTTTTATGAAGTATTAAATTAAAAGCTTTTGATTAGTTTTTAAGGTAGAAAGAGAAATAAATGAATAATTTGTAAATCCAATTAGTTAATTTTAAAAATATTACTTTAAAAAAAGTTTAAAAACTTATGAAAAAAGCTTTAAAATTTTGTATATTTGCTCAAAATCATGTGCTGTTGTGTTATTTTAATTGTTTTATTCCTTCCTCTTCTCCATATCATTTGCTTAATCGTTTAAAGATTCATAAATAAGCTTTCTAATTGTTTTTTACCTGTGTGAGTTGAAGTAAGTGTTAAAGCTTTTAATTTATCTCTCCTATAAAGCTTCATTGTTTGCGTTGTTTGGTTGATTTGCTTTTCTTTTATTTGCTTGTTTACAATTGAGCTTTTCCCTTTATCTCTGCTTCTCGTTTAAAGAGTGTTAAATAAGCTTTTTAATTGTTTTTTTCAGGTGTGAGTTTAAGTTTGTGTTAAAGCTAGAAAGCTTTTTGTGTATCTCTATTTTAAAGCTTGAATTGTTTTATTTTTGAAGACTGCTGTGTTGTTGTTTGGTTAAAAATCTGACTTTTAGCTTGTGCTTTTCTCTTTCTCTTTGCTTCTGCTTAATCGCTTAAATAAGCTCTCCAATTGTTAGAGTGATGTGAGAGCTTAAGTAGGTATTAAAGCAAGAAAGCCTTTTCTCTATCTCTGTTTTAAAGCTTAAAGTGTGTTATTTGTGATTACTACTCAGTTGCTATATTGTTGTTTGACTGATCATGAATTTTTAAGTTGTTTTTCTTAATAACCGTTCATTTTATATGTTTCCTCTTCGTCTGTCTCTCACTCTCTTAACTTTTAATTAAACTCAAAAGAGAGTTATTTGTGCTTAAAGAGACTTAGAGAGTCTTAGATTTCTGCTTAAAGAGACTTTGTATTGATTTAAACTCTTACTCTCTCTCACTTTATTTGCTTTCTGTTTAGCTTTTAAAGCGGTCATAGTCAGAAAGCTATTAATTAGTTCTGTAATTAATTTTGTTAGCTTTTTATACATAACAGAGCTTTTGCACATATAAGAGAAAGAAAGCTTTTGGCTTATCACTGTTATAAAGCTTAGTACTCTATAGCGTAATAAGCTTTTAAAACATTAATTGATAAAGAGTGCTTAATAAGCTTTTTAAATGATTTTATATATATATATATATATATATATATATATATATATATATATATATATATATATATATATATATATATATATATATATATATATATATATATATATATATATATATATATATATATATGTGAGCTTACGTTTATATGAAAGCCAGAAAGCTTTTGCGTTTCTCTTTGTTTAAAACTTAGAGAGTGTTATTTTTCTTTACTACTCATTTGCTTAGTGGTTGTTTGTTGGAGTAAGTTACAATTAAGATATTCAAGCTTAAATTAAAGCTTTTTGAGGGGTTTCTTTTATAAAAACTGCGGGAAAACTTAAATTTTTAAAGAAATATAATGAAAATATATTAAGAGGTTTTGTTTTAAGTTATTTTTGTTGGAATTTTCTTAAAACATTTACATTTAATCTATTTTTGTTAAATTTGTTATATTTGTTATTTTCTTAACAAAAACTCTTAATGACTGCTGCCATTTTATCTAATATCTAAGACATTTATGTTTTCCTAACATATTTCCTTTTTTATATTATTTTTATTTAACAAATAAAACCAAATAAACTGCCTTACAAAATATATACATTTTCTGGCTAAAAGCTTAAGGGGAAAAAGAAAATTCTGGAAAAAAATCCCTCTTTGATGATATATTTTAACTAAAAATGAAATTGTCTGCATTTGTTTTTGACAGGCTTAAATATGTATTTTCTTTTATTACATATACACACACATACAAAAACTTATGTTTTTTTTGGGAACAAATAACAAAAACAGCCTTTAAGGCCTCACACCAGCCTCTTAGTAAAGAACCCCCAACTTGCCAACTTGTAATTTGGCTGATTTTTCCCTTATGCCACCCATATAAAACCACCCTTTTTAGTTCAATTTATATCTCTCTTTCTCTTTTTTTGGTTTTTTTGAAATAACGCTTTTTAGTGTTTTGTTGTTAAAACTTTAATATGTTTATTATGCAAAATATTATAAAATATTTTCATATTTTGTTTTTTTTTTTTTTTTAACAAAAAAAATCCTTTAAAAACCATTTTACAGGATTTTTGTGTTAAATATAATGCGAATATTATGTAAAAGTGTTGGAGAAAAAAAGAGCATAATGCGTAATATTATAAGCCTAACATTTTTGGGGGGTTTTTGCGTTGTTGTTAGGGCGTTTAAATAAGTTATAAGGAAATGTTTTAAAAAAAGGGGAGGGAGAGCTTTCAATGGGTGTGTTAATATATAAAGCTTTGGCGTTTTTTTATAGAGCATTTATTCAAAACAATTTAAATGATTTGTTTAAGTCTTTTAAAATGTTTTGATTATATTTTCTGGCTTTTTTTTACACTATTACTTTAGCTATAAAATAAAATTTTAAATCAAGAATGTTAAGAGAGAGGGAGGAAGGGAGAGAGATTGTTAGAAAAAATGGCTGTTATTGACAGTTTTTTAAATGGAAGAAAAATGTTAGGATTTAAGGGAAATAAGAAGTTATTTCAAGGAATTTTTTTATAAAAAAAGTTTTCCAAATGTTAAAGTGTTTGTTAAAGAAATTTTATATAATTTTCTTTAAAATTTTTATTTTAATTTGTTTTTAATTTATAGTTTTTTTTCTGTTGTTTCGCTTTTTTTAAATAATTTGTAAATATATCATTTTAAAGTGTTTGTTTTTGTATTTCAAACAATGACATGTCAAATGTCATTTCAAGTTAAACTCATAAATTATTTGTATTTCTTTCTTTCATACCCATTCTTTACAAAATTTTCAAAAAAAACTCCATTGTCTGGCTTTTTTGTCAGTCAGACAGACAGACAGTTGTGTGTAGATAACTTGACTTTAAGTTAAATGGCGTTAAAAATTAATTTGCCAAGGGCTGTTGTAAAATAAATTGTAATTAATTATGTATAAGACAACAACAAAAAAAACTTCTCAAAATGTTAAACTAGAGAGTAAAAACATTTTTTTTTTTTCAAAATAATTAAATTCAATAAATGTTAATTTTAATTTTATTTTATTAAAATTTTTCTTTTACTGTTTTTTTAAGGCTTATTTGGCGCTTTTTTCTTTATTACTTTACTTTTTTGTTGTTTAAATAATGTCATTATATAAAATACACCAACAAATACTTAATAATCCGCTTTAAAACTGTTAAAATGTCATAAAAAACATATATACAAATAAACTACAATAAGTGTGAACAAAGCATACACATACAATACGTGTAAACAAAGCAAAAGAGAGAAAAAAATCATGAAATTTTAATCCCCAAGTGTTGAAAAAATACTATTAAGCTGTTATTAAAGCTTTTTTTTATTTATTAAATCAATAAATATATAAACAAATAAACAAAAATCTATAACATTTTATAAACTTTAAAGAAAAATTTTAATTTGAAACAAAATTTTTTCAATTTTCTTAAAATTTTCATAAAAATTTTTATTAAAATCCCTTTTCATTCCCACATAACTATTAAATTTATAGTTTTCTGATTAATAATATTCCTAGAATTTTGTCGCTTACTTTTTAACAAGATTTTAGGAAAAATTCTTGCTTTTTTCATAACAAAATTTCCAACACCTTTTTTTTCTACTATTATTACACTAAATTATTAGTTTTAGACAATTTTTAAGCCATAAATTATAAACTAGTTTTATTTCTATGTGTATAGATACTAAAATAATCCTTAAAACCTTTGACCTTTTTACAGGTGTTATAACACATTTTATACGCTGCTCTCTTTTCTCTCTGGGCTTAAACAAAAGATTCTGTCTATTGTTTTTAATAAGATCTCTTTGACTTTTATATAATTTATGACCTTTTTATAGTTTTTTATAGTTCATTCTTTGTTTTAATTTAACAATGCAATCGTAAACATTTCAAATTTTTAGTTTATTGTTTAATCATTTAAATGGTGTATAAATACTCTCCTTTTTTTCTTATTATTGTCTAAAAAAATAACTAGTTTTTTTAGTTAATAGAAAGAAAAAACATAAATATTGTCATTTAATGGATTAAAAACAATTTAAGAAAAGCCTTTTATAACAATTTAGTCCATTTCCATTTATATTAATAATTTTCTTAAAATTCTTCTCAGTGTATTCAATTTACTATTGATTACTTTTTTATTGTTTTCTGTATTCACTTTTTGTTCTCACTCTCTGTCGTTTTCATTTCCATTTTCGTTAAAAGTACAAAATTAACTCTTTTACACTTACGTACTCGTGAAAGAAAGAGTACAGGAGAGCTTATTGCATAAAGATGCTAAAGTGTCTGTTTCTAACATCTTCTTGCTCTAAATTGCTTGCTTAAGTAAAGCTTCTCTCATTTACGTTGCTGTCTGATACAAAACTCTTTTCTCTCTTGAAACGTACTCGTGTAAGAAAGAGTACAGCAAAGCTCATTGCATTTCGCTGCTAACTTCTTCTTTCTCTAACTGCTTGTTTAAGTAAAGCTTTTAAAAGCTTAGAGTCGCTCTCATTTCTCTTGCTGACTGAAACTAACTCCTTCTCTCTCTCTAACTGCTTGCTTGAGTAAAGCTTTCCTCTTTGTTGGCTTAAGTAAAGCTTTTTCAAGTTTAAGCTCGCTTTCATTACCATTAACATTGCTGTACAAGAGAACTCATTGCATTTCTCTGCTAAAGTGTCTGTTTTTAACTTCTTGTTTCTCTAAATTGCTTGCTTAAGTAAAGCTTTTATAAGCTTAGAGTCGCTCTCATATCTCTTGCAGACAAATTCGAACGTTTTCTCTCTCTAACTGCAGGCTTGAGTACAGCTTTCCTCTTTGTTTAGCTTTTTGTATATAAAACCTGATTCTAACTCTTTCTACCTCTAGCAGTTTGCTTAGGTAAAGCTTTTTCAAGCTTAGTCCCATTCTCAAGTTACTATTGCTGTTTTTGCCTACAGAATCGGGTTTTAAGTCCTCTCTCTACTTGTTTGCTTGAGTAAAGCTTTTATAACTTATAAACGCTGTCATTTCTATTGACTCCTTATTAATGCTGTTTATATTTTTGCTTATAACTCTTTCTCTCTCACTATCAGTGTGGTTGTATAAGGCTATTTTAAAGCCATTTTATAAAGTCTACTTCTTATTCTCTCTATCTTGTCTCCATTAACTCATTTTGCATACTCTTATTGCAAACTCTAACTCTTTCTCTCTCTTTGTCAGTGTGCTTGAGTAAAGCTTTCTCAAAATGGTGCTCTCATTTATATTCTATAAAGTTTTATTCAAACTCCTTCTTATTCCCTCTCTCTTTACTTCATTTCCCTTAACTCTTTTTTGCTTGAAGGGTCAGTTTCAAACTCTAAATCATTCTCTATCTTTATCAGTTGCTAAAGCTTTTTTTAAAGCTTTTCCAAGTATAAAGTTGGAGTTCAATACCTTCTTATTCCCTTTTTCATTTCCTCATTTCCATTGATTCTTTTTTGCATATGGAGTAACTTTCAAACTCTTTCTTTAAAGCTTTAACTTAAGCTTTTTTTAACACTTTTAACTTTTCATTTAAAATTTTGTATAAAAAAATAGATTTTTACCATAAAACTGTTTCATTAAAGACTTTTTAAGGTATTTTTTTCCTTAGAAACTTTTTAAACTTCATTTTTTACCTGTTAGTATATGACAAAAGAGGCGCCATTGTGTTTTTGGCATCATTAATCATGTTTTCACTTGAATTTGCCTTAAATTTGAACAAAACAGTAATAAAAACTAAAGCAAATTTATTTAAGAAAAGACCAAAGCAATTATTTACTTAAAAATTTAACAAATTTTAAAAACAAAATTTATAAATTTTTTATTTAAAATGATATTTTTTCAAAACTAATTTATCTAATTTTGTTATCTTTGTTTTTTTTAGGTGAGAAACCTTTCAAATGTGAACATGAAGGCTGTGATCGTCGTTTTGCCAATTCGTCAGATCGTAAGAAACATTCGCATGTTCATACCTCGGATAAACCTTATAATTGTCGTATTAATGGCTGTGATAAATCCTATACTCATCCCTCATCATTGCGTAAACATATGAAGGTAAGTTGTTTAAAGTATTTTAAAAATTAGAAAAAATTTTCAAAAAAGCCGACGGCTTTATATAAAAAAAATGTCGTTATAATATTATTAATTTTGATACTATTTTCTATTTTCTTTTTGTCTGCTTTAGGTTCATGGCAATCTTGATGAAAAATCACCTTCTCATGGTTACGACAGCGAGGGCGAAGAGTCCTCTTCATCGAGTATTGTTACCGGTGGTGCTCAAACTCCACCCTCAGCCCGTTTAACCAGTGATAACTCTTCGGCCAATGGCAGTTTGAATAAATCCTCTCCCCATTCGATTAAGTCCGAACCGACGGCTAACTCTAGCATGCATAGTGTACATTTGGGAGCCTCTTCCAGTGGCAGCAGTAGTACGGCCAGTAGTGGTCATCATACCCAACAGCATAATGTCACCAGCCATCATAATCAACAGCAACAACAACAGCAGCAGCAACAGCAACAATCCTTAAGCTCTGGTTTGCACAATCATCATCAACATCATCAGCATCAGCATACCACACATCAACAGAATTCCGCCAAATCGCCTGCTTTACAATTAATGGCCTCCTCCGCCTATTTGCCACCACCCTTGGGACCTCCACCTTCACTAACAGCTGCTGGCTCTCATCATCATACGCATCATCATCATCAGGGTATGACAGCAGCAGCCGCCGCTGCCGCTTCTTCAGCCAGTGCTACAAATCCAGCTTCTATGTTGGTAACTGGACATCATCATCCCAATCATCATTTGTTGTATCATCCTGCCGCCCAACATCATGCTCCCACAGATTGGTATCATACCGCCGCCCCTGCCGCTGGGGCAGATGCCATGAATCCTTTAAATCATTTTGGTCATCATCATCACCATCATCATTTAATGCATCCCGGAGCTGCTACAGCTTATTAAATATAGCTTAGGCCAATTTATTGTTGAATTACTATTAATCATTTTTTTTTCTAGGAAAATTAAAATTTTCAAAAAAAGCTCTAGATTTATAAAAAAAATTCATATTAACTATTGTGTGCTTAAATGTTATCACATTTCTCTTTAGATTTATAACACTCTCTCTCTCTCTCTCTCTACTATCCCCTTAGTGTCTCAGAGATACTTTCTTTCATTTGACCACTCCCCCATTCTCTTCTGCCCCCTTTCACTTACTCCACTGCTTTGTTTTTCCATAACAAAAGTACCGTTTCCTATTAAGTTTAATTGTAAATTAAAGCCAAATATTTCCTTAAAAAAATATTATTAAAAAAAATCCTTGAAAAAAAATCTCAAAAAAAAATATAAAAAATTAATTATTAATTAAATTCATAAATTATGAGCAAAAACCTTAATTAAATACCTGAAAATAAAATTTAAAAAATAATTCATAATTTTTAAAATTAAATTTTTTTCTTTGTATATATACCCCTTAAAATATAAATCCCCAAAACTCCTTATGCCCTCATTATTTTGTAATATAATTTCATTTAATTTTTTTTAAATCTTTATAAATTTTAGTTCATTTTTTTAGTTATTAAAATAAATACTTATAACCTAAACAAAAATTGCTATATTTTTATTGTTTATAATCTTAAAAATAAACACAAAACTGCTTATTAGTACAAAACTTAAAAGAAAAAAATTAAAGAAAATTTAACAAAAAAATATTTGTAGTTTTTGAAAAAAAAAAAAATATTATGTAAATTATAATGAAAAATAAATATATATACGTAAAGTCTCGGCCTTAGTTTTTAAAGTTAAAAATTAAAACAAAAATGATGCTGTTTTCTCACCCTCCCCTAAACATCATCATCATCTTTATAAAAAAATAAAATAAAAAACCACAAAAATACGCAATAAAATTTAAAAAAAAAGTTTAAAGAAATATATTTAACAATCATTAAACAACATAAAAAATAATAAAAATGCATTTTTATTTCGTTTGTCATTAAAAGACTTATTTTTCAGCTAGTTGTAGAGTACCCTACACTATGGTGAAAAGTTAGTGGTTAGACTCCACTTTATGCCTAATAGTGGAAGTTCGCTTTGTCGTTTTAGCTTGCGATAGCCAAGCTCTGTATTTTGTGTTGACTATGACTATTTCCTTTTGAACGGTAGTTTCATGACTTAATAGTCTAGTCTATAGTCTAAACTATAGTCTAGTCTATAGTATAGTCTATAGTCTAGTCTATAGTCTAGTCTATAGTCTAGTCTATAGTCTAGTCTATAGTCTAGTCTATAGTCTAGTCTATAGTCTAGTCTATAGTCTAGTCTATAGTCTAGTCTATAGTCTAGTCTATAGTCTAGTCTATAGTCTAGTCTATAGTCTAGTCTATAGTCCAGTCTATAGTCTAGTCTATAGTCTAGTCTATAGTCTAGTCTATAGTCTAGTCTATAGTCTAGTCTATAGTCTAGTCTATAGTCTAGTCTAGTCTATAGTCTAGTCTATAGTTTAGTCTATAGTTTAGTCTATAGTCTAGTCTTTAGTCTAGTCTATAGTCTAGTCTATAGTCTAGTCTATAGTCTAGTCTATACTCTAGTCTATAGTCTAGTCTATAGTATAGTCTAGTCTATAGTCTAGTCTATAGTATAGTCTATAGTATAGTCTAGTCTATAGTCTAGTCTGTAGTCTAATCTATAGTCTATAGTATAGTCTAGTCTATAGTCTATAAGTCTAGTCTAGTCTATAGTATAGTCTATAGTATAGTCTATAGTCTATATTATAGTCTAGTCTAGTCTATAGTCCTAGTCTATAGTCTAGTCTATAGTCTAGTCTATAGTCTAGTCTATAGTCTAGTCTATAGTCTAGTCTATAGTCTAGTCTATAGTCTAGTCTATAGTCTAGTCTATAGTCTAGTCTATAGTCTAGTCTATAGTCTAGTCTATAGTCTAGTCTATAGTCTAGTCTATAGTCTAGTCTATAGTCTAGTCTATAGTCTAGTCTATAGTCTAGTCTATAGTCTAGTCTATAGTCTAGTCTATAGTCTAGTCTATTAGTCTAGTCTATAGTCTAGTCTATAGTCTAGTAATAGTCTAGTCTATAGTCTAGTCTATAGTCTAGTCTATAGTCTAGTCTATAGTCTAGTCTATAGTATAGTCTATAGTATAGTCTATAGTTAGTCTAGTCTATAGTTAGTCTAGTCTAGTCTATAGTTAGTCTATAGTCTAGTCTATAGTCTATAGTCTATAGTCTAGCTATAGTCTAGTCTATAGTCTAGTATAGTCTAGTCTATAGTCTAGTCTATAGTCTAGTCTATAGTCTAGTATATGTCTAGTCTAGTCTAGTCTATAGTCTAGTCTATAGTCTAGTCTATAGTCTAGTCTATAGTCTAGTCTATAGTCTAGTCTATAGTCTAGTCTATAGTCTAGTCTATAGTCTAGTCTATAGTCTAGTCTATAGTCTAGTCTATAGTCTAGTCTATAGTCTAGTCTATAGTCTAGTCTATAGTATAGTCTATAGTATAGTATAGTCTATAGTCTAGTCTATAGTCTAGTCTATAGTCTAGTCTATAGTCTAGTCTATAGTCTAGTCTATAGTCTAGTCTATAGTCTAGTCTATAGTCTAGTCTATAGTCTAGTCTATAGTCTAGTCTATGGTCTAGTCTATAGTCTAGTCTATAGTCTAGTCTATAGTCTAGTCTATAGTCTAGTCTATAGTCTAGTCTATAGTCTAGTCTAGTCTAGTCTATAGTCTAGTCTATAGTCTAGTCTATAGTCTAGTCTATAGTCTAGTCTATAGTCTAGTCTATAGTCTAGTCTATAGTCTAGTCTATAGTCTAGTCTATAGTCTAGTCTATAGTCTAGTCTATAGTCTAGTCTATAGTCTAGTCTATAGTCTAGTCTATAGTCTAGTCTATAGTCTAGTCTATAGTCTAGTCTATAGTCTAGTCTATAGTCTAGTCTATAGTCTAGTCTATAGTCTAGTCTATAGTCTAGTCTATAGTCTAGTCTATAGTCGTCTAGTCTAGTCTATAGTCTAGTCTATAGTCTAGTCTATAGTCTAGTCTATAGTCTAGTCTATAGTCTAGTCTATAGTCTAGTATAGTCTAGTCTATAGTCTAGTCTATAGTCTAGTCTATAGTCTAGTCTATAGTCTAGTCTATAGTCTAGTCTATAGTCTAGTCTATAGTCTAGTCTATAGTCTAGTCTATAGTCTAGTCTATAGTCTAGTCTATAGTCTAGTCTATAGTCTAGTCTATAGTCTAGTCTATAGTCTAGTCTATAGTCTAGTCTATAGTCTAGTCTATAGTCTAGTCTATAGTCTAGTCTATAGTCTAGTCTATAGTCTAGTCTATAGTCTAGTCTATAGTCTAGTCTATAGTCTAGTCTATAGTCTAGTCTATAGTCTAGTCTATAGTCTAGTCTATAGTCTAGTCTATAGTCTAGTCTATAGTCTAGTCTATAGTCTAGTCTATAGTCTAGTCTATAGTCTAGTCTATAGTCTAGTCTATAGTCTAGTCTATAGTCTAGTCTATAGTCTAGTCTATAGTCTAGTCTATAGTCTAGTCTATATTCTAGTCTATAGTCTAGTCTATAGTCTAGTCCATAGTCTAGTCTATAGTCTAGTCTATAGTCTAGTCTATAGTCTAGTCTATAGTCTAGTCTATAGTCTAGTCTATAGTCTAGTCTATAGTCTAGTCTATAGTCTAGTCTATAGTCTAGCCTAAAGTCTAGTCTATTGTCTAGTCTATAGTCTAGTCATAGCTAAACTACGTATTACTAAAAGCAGGCTTTATGGTGCAACTTCAAAGGAAGTTAAAGATCCAATATGTAGAAAGCGTGAGCTTCTAGATCAGCATGGGCGTGATATTGATATGGTTGGCATCTCACCGATGTACTTTCCCCTTGCCTGGGATGTTGATAAGCTGAGACTGACAAAAAAAGGAGATTTTCCAGTGCTCTTAAAGTCCAATTTTCATCGGCTTTCAGGAGCAAAGAGAAGGATGTTGAAACAACCAATAGAGAGCGACAGCTTCTAGGTCAGCATAGACGTGATATTGATAAGGTTGGTATCTCATCAATAATGCTTTCCCCCTCCATGGAACGTTGCTAAGGTTGGACTGGCAAGGAAGCGAGATCTTCCGGTCTTCATAAAAGGATAGGAAAGTAATATGGATAATGTGCGCATATTGGAAATTCTTGGAAGTCAAAATGCCGAGCTGGCAGTGGAAAAATGAGATATCTTTCACAGGAAAGCAGAACCTGAGGGAACTCTATTTGTAATAGGCATCGATCAGAATAACTCCACACCTAGTCTCGACAATAAAGTTGAAATAATCTATCTGTGATTTCAGTTCTTTGATTCTTTACACATCATATAGCAGATAGATTGTTGACATTACCGATCTCACACATAGGGCATTATATAAGCCGCCGTATTTGCCTAAATTTGTTTTGAAAAATTTTCATATTAAATTTATTTTCGTCACGGTTGTAAATCTTAATGTTGCATTTTTAATTCATTACTAATTGATGCTGTTGATTTTTATTGGGTTAACGTTATTTTTTTTCCATTTAAAATTTATTTAATTTTAGCTTTTTATTAATATTGAAATTAGCTGTTTTAATGAGTTTGTTAACATATTGGATAAAATAAAACAACAACAAAAACAATAGCTTAGATTAAAATCAGTTTATAAATCAAATAATAGTGTTGCGAGCTAAATTTTATTTAATGCAAAATATTCGAAACAAATTTGTTTTTAATTCAAATTTAATTGAATACAACAAACAGTAGGTGAACTCATTTAAACTAAATACAAGCTGCTGGAATTAAAAAAAAAAATTATAATAATTAAAAATTTCATTTTAGTGTTAAAATAAAATGATTTAAAAACACTTTATTATTAATCATTTAGGAAGGTATTTGGGTATTGTGCGAATTTCAAACGACACACTAACTAAAAAACGCTGCCGCTTGCATTTAGTTTATAATGGCATTGCGTAAAATTCAAGTTTTTTTTTCTATTTTATTTTGTTTATAAATAATTTAGTTAATTTTTCACTATAAGCACTCAACAATAATTATTTGCCATTTATAAACGTCACTTTAATAATAAATGAATCAGTTTTAGAATTTTCATTTCATTATTTTATTAATTTATTATTGTTGTTTTGTTAAACAAAGGAATTATTTATGATTTAAAAATACTTCTACTAAATTATGTTGAAAATATTTAAATATTTATTTCTGTTTATAACTTATAAAAGAAAAACACTTTATATATCAAAGAGCCAAACAATAAACTATAGAATTATTTAATTAATTTATATGTGAGAAAAAGAAAAAACGAAAAGTTAACTAAATAATAAACCGAAAGCTAAATTGATAATATGTAGTATCTTTGAAAAATTTTAATTAAATAGTAAATAAATCGAAAAACATTAATTGTTAAATGAAATCCGCTACACGGAAAAATACAAAGAAAAAAAATTAAATTTTAATGAATTTGCAAATTTGCTAAAATTAGTTTGAGTTAAATTTTATTCAAAAGCTCATTAAGAGTGCGCGTGTTAATAATATTATTGGATGGACTTTGAGTTTTATAAAAATTTTAAAGAATAAATAAACTTTGAACTACAATTAACTGAATATAAATATCTAGATCTAAACTAAAATTATATATAGTTCAGGCTATAGCGTCTACAGTCTACCTAATAACCTAGTAGATAGTCTAGTCGATATTCTAAACTATAGTCTTGTCACTAGTCTACTCTATAGTGTAGTCTATAGTATAGTCTACAGTCTAGTCTATAGTCTAGTTTATAGTCTAGCCTATAGTATAGTCTATAGTCAAGTCTATAAACTAGTATACATTTTATTTTTGGTTCTACATTTCTAGGCTCTATAGTCTAGTCCGTAGTTGAGTTTTAAAAAAATTATAAAGAATAAATAAACTTTGAACTAAAATTAACTAAATATCAAGATCTAAGCTGAAATAATATATAGACTAGTCTATAGTCTAGTGTATAGTCTAGTCTATGGTCTAGTCTATAGTGTAGTCTATAGTGTAGTCTATAGTGTAGTCTATAGTGTAGTCTATAGTGTAGTCTATAGTCTAGTCTATAGTGTAGTCTATAGTGTAGTCTATAGTGTAGTCTATAGTGTAGTCTATAGTGTAGTCTATAGTCTAGTCTATAGTCTAGTCTATAGTCTAGTCTATAGTCTAGTCTAGTCTAGTCTAGTCTAGCTATAGTCTAGTCTATAGTCTAGTCTATAGTCTAGTCTATAGTCTAGTCATAGTCTAGTCTATAGTCTAGTCTATAGTCTAGTCTATAGCCTAGTCTAGTCTAGTCTATAGTCTAGCCTATAGTCTATGTCTATAGTCTAGTCTATAGTCTAGTCTATAGTCTAGTCATATAGTCTAGTCTATAGTCTAGTCTATAGTCTAGTCTCTAGTCTAGTCTATAGTCTAGTCCTATAGTCTAGTCTATAGTCTAGTCTATAGTCTAGTCTATAGTCTAGTCTATAGTCTAGTCTATAGTCTAGTCTATAGTCTAGTCTATGTCTAGTCTATAGTCTAGTCTATAGTCAGTTCTATAGCTAGTCTATAGTCTAGCTCTATAGTCTAGTCTATAGTCTAGTCTATAGTCGAGTCTATAGTCTAGTCTATAGTCTAGTCTATAGTCTAGTCTATATTCTAGTCTATAGTCTAGGTCTATAGTCTAGTCTATAGTCTAGTCTATAGTCTAGTCTATAGTCTAGTCTATAGTCTAGTCTATAGTCTAGTCTATAGTCTAGTCTATAGTCTAGTCTATAGTCTAGTCTATAGTCTAGTCTATAGTCTAGTCTATAGTCTAGTCTATAGTCTAGTCTATAGTCTAGTCTATAGTCTAGTCTATAGTCTAGTCTATAGTCTAGTCTATAGTCTAGTCTATAGTCTAGTCTATAGTCTAGTCTATAGTCTAGTCTATAGTCTAGTCTATAGTCTAGTCTATAGTCTAGTCTATAGTCTAGTCTATAGTCTAGTCTATAGTCTAGTCTATAGTCTAGCCTATAGTCTAGTCTATAGTCTAGCCTATAGTCTAGTCTATAGTCTAGTCTATAGTCTAGTCTATAGTCTAGTCTATAGTCTAGTCTATAGTCTAGTCTATAGTCTAGTCTATAGTCTAGTCTATAGTCTAGTCTATAGTCTAGTCTATAGTCTAGTCTATAGTCTAGTCTATAGTCTAGTCTATAGTCTAGTCTATAGTCTAGTCTATAGTCTAGTCTATAGTAGTCTATAGTCTAGTCTATAGTCTAGTCTAGTCTAGTCTATAGTCTAGTCTATAGTCTAGTCTATAGTCTAGTCTATAGTCTAGTCTATAGTCTAGTCTATAGTCTAGTCTATAGTCTAGTCTATAGTCTAGTCTAGTCTAGTCTAGTCTAGTCTATAGTCTAGTCTATAGTCTAGTCTATAGTCTAGTCTATAGTCTAGTCTATAGTCTAGTCTATAGTCTAGTCTATAGTCTAGTCTATAGTCTAGTCTATAGTCTAGTCTATAGTCTAGTCTATAGTCTAGTCTATAGTCTAGTCTATAGTCTAGTCTATAGTCTAGTCTATAGTCTAGTCTATAGTCTAGTCTATAGTCTAGTCTATAGTCTAGTCTATAGTCTAGTCTATAGTCTAGTCTATAGTCTAGTCTATAGTCTAGTCTATAGTCTAGTCTATAGTCTAGTCTATAGTCTAGTCTATAGTCTAGTCTATAGTCTAGTCTATAGTCTAGTCTATAGTCTAGTCTATAGTATAGTCTAGTCTATAGTCTAGTCTATAGTCTAGTCTATAGTCTAGTCTATAGTCTAGTCTATAGTCTAGTCTATAGTCTAGTCTATGGTCTAGTCTATAGTCTAGTCTATAGTCTAGTCTATAGTCTAGTCTATAGTCTAGTCTATAGTCTAGTCTATAGTTTAGTCTATAGTCTAGTCTATAGTCCAGTCTATAGTCTAGTCTGTAGTCTAGTCTATAGTCTAATCTCTAGTCTAAGTCTAGTCTATAGTCTAGTCTATAGTCTAGTCTATAGTCTAGTCTATAGTCTAGTCTATAGTCTAGTCTATAGTCTAGTCTATAGTCTAGTCTATAGTCTAGTCTATGGTCTAGTCTATAGTGTAGTCTATAGTCTAGTATATAGTCTAGTCTATAGTACATAGTCTATAATTTTATAGTTTTTAATCTTATCTAGACAATATAGGTTTATAGTATAGTCTATAGTCTAGTATAATTTCCATAGTCTATCTAGTCGAATTTAACTATACATACATGTATTAGAGGATTAATGTATAAACACGGCTGTTTTCGCATGGCATTCTTTCCCCACCCCAAAAATTATCAAGTAAAACACCAGCTAACAACGTTACTTTTAGTTCAAATGAACAAACTCCGAGAAAGGAAAAAAACAAGTAACAAATTTGAAATCATTTAATTTTAAATAATTTGTTTTTGTTGGATAAAAAAAAGTAATGAACGAACTGCTTGCTATTTATAAAATAAAATAGTTTTAAACGATTTATGTTTTTTTAATTAACCTCACAATTTGTTACGTTACTCATATAGCAACCAAATCATAAACATAGAAATACTATATTCATCCATACAGATCCACAGATACACGTACTCTAGCTTTTACTAGATAATTTTCATTTTCATAGAAATCATACGAATGAATATGAACAATTCACACTTTATTTTGGTTGTGAACATTTTTTCTCAAAATCTATCGATGTTGTATTATTGTATCTGTAGCTACACGCTTTAAAACTATGGATGTATATAAATGTTGTTACTTTTTTTTACCACATCTTTTAAAGGTGTGGTGTGGGGTCATCTTATAAATGCGTAACGAATCATAAGAGCTCACTTTTCTACTTTTTTTCGTCTACATCAATGATTTGTTTTTTGGTTCTTTATTTCTCTATTTTGGTGGAGCTTTTTTTCTTGTTGTATTCATTTGCTTCCACTATCAATGTTTTATAACCAGCAAATTTTGATTTATTGTTTGGAAATTATTTGAATTTAACAGTTTGTTTTCTACTATTTTTGTTTAATTCATCGTGTTGTTCTTGCCGGTGTCTGTCTGTCTGTCTGCTTATTCGTTTCTTTCGTTTTGGTCATACGGGTAGTTGAAATTGGAACTAAAAGTTTAGAATACCCTACAGGGGATTATTAAGTTAGTTTCCTTACTAGACTAGAATAAAAACTAGAATATAGGCTAAACTAAAGACTAGAATATAGACTAGACTATAGACTAGATTATTGAATAGACTACAGACTAGACTATAGACTAGACTATAGACTAGACTATAGACTAGACTATAGACTAGACTATAGACTAGACTATAGACTAGACTATAGACTAGACTATAGACTAGACTATAGACTAGACTATAGACTAGACTATAGACTAGAATATAGACTAGACTATAGACTAGACTATAGACTAGACTATAGACTAGACTATAGACTAGACTATAGACTAGACTATAGACTAGACTATAGACTAGACTATAGACTAGACTATAGACTAGACTATAGACTAGACTATAGAACTAGACTATAGACTAGACTATAGACTAGACTATAGACTAGACTATAGACTAGACTATAGACTAGACTATAGACTAGACTATAGACTAGACTATAGACTAGACTATAGACTAGACTATAGACTAGACTATAGACTAGACTATAGACTAGACTATAGACTAGACTATAGACTAGACTATAGACTATAGACTAGACTATAGACTAGACTATAGACTAGACTATAGAGTAGACTATAGACTAGACTATAGACTAGACTATAGACTAGACTATAGACTAGACTATAGACTAGACTATAGACTAGACTATAGACTAGACTATAGACTACACTATAGACTAGACTATAGACTAGACTATAGACTAGACTATAGACTAGACTATAGACTAGACTATAGACTAGACTATAGACTAGACTATAGACTAGACTATAGACTAGACTATAGACTAGACTATAGACTAGACTATAGACTAGACTATAGACTAGACTATAGACTAGACTATAGACTAGACTATAGACTAGACTATAGACTAGACTATAGACTAGACTATAGACTAGACTATAGACTAGACTATAGACTAGACTATAGACTAGACTATAGACTAGACTATAGACTAGACTATAGACTAGACTATAGACTAGACTATAGACTAGACTATAGACTAGACTATAGACTAGACTATAGACTAGACTATAGACTAGACTATAGACTAGACTATAGACTAGACTATAGACTAGACTATAGACTAGACTATAGACTAGACTATAGACTAGACTATAGACTAGACTATAGACTAGACTATAGACTAGACTATAGACTAGACTATAGACTAGACTATAGACTAGACTATAGACTAGACTATAGACTAGACTATAGACTAGACTATAGACTAGACTATAGACTAGACTATAGACTAGACTATAGACTAGACTATAGACTAGACTATAGACTAGACTATAGACTAGACTATAGACTAGACTATAGACTAGACTATAGACTAGACTATAGACTAGACTATAGACTAGACTATAGACTAGACTATAGACTAGACTATAGACTAGACTATAGACTAGACTATAGACTAGACTATAGACTAGACTATAGACTAGACTATAGACTAGACTATAGACTAGACTATAGACTAGACTATAGACTAGACTATAGACTAGACTATAGACTAGACTATAGACTAGACGTATAGACTAGACTATAGACTAGACTATAGACTAGACTATAGACTAGACTATAGACTAGACTATACTAGACTATAGACTAAGACTATAGACTAGACTATAGACTAGACTATAGACTATACTATAGACTAGACTATAGACTAGACCTATAGACTAGACTATAGACTAGACTATAAACTAGACTTAGACTAGACTATAGACTAGACTATAGACTAGACTATAAACTAGACTATAGACTAGACTATAGACTAACTATAGACTAGACTATAGACTAGACTATAGACTAGACTATAGACTAGACTTAGACTAGACTATAGACTAGACTATAGACTAGACTATAGACTAGACTATAGACTAGACTATAGACTAGACTATAGACTAGACTATAAGACTAGACTATAGACTAGACTATAGACTAGACTATAGACTAGACTATAGACTAGACTATAGACTAGACTAAGACTACTATAGACTAGACTATAGACTAGACTATAGACTAGACTATAGACTAGACTATAGACTAGACTATAGACTAGACTATAGACTAGACTATAGACTAGACTATAGACTAGACTATAGACTAGACTATAGACTAGACTATAGACTAGACTATAGACTAGACTATAACTAGACTATAGACTAGACTATAGACTAGACTATAGACTAGACTATAAACTAGACTATAGACTAGACTATAGACTAGACTATAGACTAGACTATAGACTAGACTATAGACTAGACTATACTAGACTAGACTAGACTATAGACTAGACTATAGACTAGACTATAGACTAGACTATAGACTAGACTATAGACTAGACTATAGACTAGACTATAGACTAGACTATAGACTAGACTAGACTAGACTATAGACTAGACTATAGACTAGACTATAGACTAG
Source organism: Lucilia sericata (assembly GCF_015586225.1). Taxonomy (NCBI): domain Eukaryota; kingdom Metazoa; phylum Arthropoda; class Insecta; order Diptera; family Calliphoridae; genus Lucilia; species Lucilia sericata. The sequence goes on from NW_023995019.1 coordinate 102,414, forward strand.
ACTATAGACTAGACTATAGACTAGACTATAGACTAGACTATAGACTAGACTATAGACTAGACTATAGACTAGACTATAGACTAGACTATAGACTAGACTATAGACTAGACTATAGACTAGACTATAGACGAAGACTAATAGACTAGACTATAGACTAGACTATAGACCTAGACTATAGACCTAAGACTATAGACTAGAATATAGACTAGACTATAGACTAGACTATAGACATAGACTATATTATAAGATTTTCCGCCTGTTTATACATTCCGCAATATTTCAAGACTTTTGAATGGTAAAAAAACTCTCTAACGTAGCGTTTTTTAAAGTCGAACTTAATTCAAATATATCACAGTTTTACTTCTTTATTAAACTTTTGCTTTTCAACATTTTCATAAAATATTTAAAATCGGTTGTAAGGGTTGGATAAGCATCGAATATTTTCATGCGTTCTGTGTTCAAATAATCAGAAAAAAGAAGTGTTCTCAATTAACTGAAACGTAACAGTTTTTAAACACGCAATTGTAATGTTTATTAATATTTTTTGTATAAGTTGTTGTTGTATATTTCCCTCTACAGATTTTGTAGATTTATTTTTTCTGATATGAATAAAAAAATACGTAAAAAAGATGGCACACGTTGATTTTTTATTCAAGATAAAGGTATCAATATCTGTTTAAATAAAATGTTAACTGAAACTAAATTTACCACGATTTAGCCAACACAGATGTTTTGGTTAATAAGTAGCTTTTTGGCATGGAATGTTTTGAATTTAAATAAGATTTCTATCAATGAATGGAAGTTAAAAATGGAAGAAGAAATTTTGTTTTGTAACTGAAGAAATGTTAATAATGCAATTTAATATTTAATTATGTACTTAAAACAAATGAATACTTTTTATTTAATTAGTATACTTTGTAGGCTCAAGTTCAAATCCTACGGTTGTGTAAAACTAATTTTACTTAATCATCAATATTCACTATAAGGCCCTTAGTATATAACCCGTTTTCTCTACAATCCTTCAATGATGTTTTTGTTAAATTTTGTTACATTTATGTACTAACATGAGTTTTAGGTTGTGTTTAAATGGTTTGACAAGTCAACGATTTATTTTAACAAGTTGGTTATAATTTTGGTTTAAATCGAGTTTAATGTACAAAAACAAGATTAAAAAAAACGAACAAACCCAAATGATTTCAATTAAATTTAAAATTAAAATCAATAACAACAAATCTAAAGTGAAGTTTCAACTAAAAATATACTCAAAACAATTAGTTGCAAGTTGCAACATATAAAAACATACGTACAAACATAACTGAACAGACAGAGAGACTAATATGAGTAGTTTATCGTCGAACACTGTAAGTTGAAGGAATAAGGAAACGATAAATACGGGAATTACACTTTATGAAAAACTCAATAACTATAGACTAAAATATATAGACTTGATTATAGACCTGACTAAAGATTAGACTAGACTATAGACGAGACCATAGACTAAATTATTATCTAGATTATAGACCATACTATAGGTTAGACTACAGACTACACTATAGGCTTTACTATAGACTAGACTATAGACTAGACTATAAACTAGACTATAGACTAGACTATAGTCTGGACTATAGACGTGACTATAGACTAAATTATACACTAGACTACAGAATCGAATATAGAATAGACTATAGGCTAGACTATAGATTATACTATAGACTAGACTATAGACTATAGTCTAAACTATAGACTAGACTATATACTAGATAATAGACAAGACTATAGACTAGGTTATAGACTAGACTATAGAATAGAATATAGTATAGACTAGACTATAGGTTAGACTACTAGACTAGTCTAGACTATAGACTAGACTAGATCAGACTACACTAGACTAGACTAAACTATACTAAACTAGACTAAACTAGACTAGACTAGACTATAGACTAGACTAGACTATAGACTATAGACTATAGACTATAGACTATAGACTATAGTCTAGACTATAGACTACACTATAGACTAGACTATAGACTAGAATATAGACTAGACTATAGACTAGACTGTAGACTAAACGATAGACTATACTATATACCAGACTAACCCACTAGACTATATATTAGACAATAGAAAAGACTATAGACTAGAATATAGACTAGACATCTGACTAAACAATAGTCTAGACTATAGATAGATATATAGATGAGACGGGACCATATCCTAGACTATATACTAGACCATAGACTAGACTATAGGCTACACTGTAGACTAGACTTTAGGCTAGACTATATACCAGCTTATAGACTAGCCTACAGACTACATTATTGACAAGACAGTGGACTAGATTATAGACAAGACTCTAAACTCTAAATTTCAACTCCCTACTCAATTTGCCACCAGTATTACCATTCCATAGTATTGACTTATATGTTCATAATGAAATCATTTCAATTCCATTTTCATTCGTTTTCAAAATCAAATCATTACAAAATTGTCCATAATATTTTTCCCTCCTTTTTTCTCGAATCTTAAACACAAATTGTTTATGTGTGTTCGTCTGATTGTTTATTCTCCGAAGTATCTATGAATTTGTATTTATTGTATATTTTAACCATATTTGTCTTAACTGAAGTATTTTTTTTAAATTTTTTTCACTCTCTTATTCGATTTTGTTTCCATTATGATGGCATCCATGCTGATTGCAATGTAGCGTTAATTCGATTGCATTGGCTGAGTGATTTACGATTTTCAACAAATTTGTTGAAAGTTTGTGTGGCACAAATGAATATATTCCCTGTCTCTTTAGGTTTTCTGTTTTTATTTTTTTTTTGGGAGTTTGTAAAGGTATGTTTATATTTACCGTGTGTTGTACGTGTTTGTCTAGAGATCTTGATAAACATTAACGTTTAGTACTTTCAATAGTTTATGCAGTTTCTAAACAAATTTAATTTGATTTCATTAATTTTCTGCTTTAAAATCAAATCAAAACAAATTTGTATGTGAATTTTTAGGTGTAGGAATTGCTAGACAAACTGACTCGGGTATTTGTTTTTTGATGAAAGTGTAATTATTTAAAATTTGTAATTTTTATTCATAATTTTGCAAAACATAAGGATCTACGATCAACGAACAAATATCACAGAATCTTGACTTCTTTAGAAAACTTGGATCGAAAAATTCGGTGTTCAATATAAACAGAATCGTAATACATCAAGTTTTACTGATCTGAACTAGAACAGAACTAGAACAGAACTAGAACAGAACTAGAACAGAACTAGAACAGAACTAGATCAGAACTAGAACAGAACTAGAACAGAACTAGAACAGAACTAGAACATAACAGAACTAGAATAGAACTAGAACAGAACCAGAACAGAACTAGAACAGAACTAGAACTGAACTAGAACAGAACTAGAGCAGAACTAGAATTAGAACAGAACTAGAACTGAACTAGAACTGAACTAGAACTGAACTAGAACAGAACTAGAACAGAACTAGAACTGAACTAGAACTGAACTAGAACAGAACTAGAACAGAACTAGAACAGAACTAGAACAGAACTAGAACAGAACTAGAACAGAACTAGAACAGAACTAGAACAGAACCAGAACAGAACTAGAACAGAACTAGAACAGAACTAGAACAGAACTAGAACAGAACTAGAGCAGAACTAGAACAGAACTAGAACAGAAGTAGAACAGAACTAGAGCAGAACTAGAACAGAACTAGAACAGAAGTAGAACAGAACTATAACAGAACTAGAACAGAACTAGAACAGAACTAGAACAGAACTAGAACTGAACTAGAACTGAACTAGAACTGAACTAGAACTGAACTAGAACTGAACTAGAACTGAACTAGAACAGAACTAGAACAGAACTAGAACAGAACAGAACTAGAATAGAACTAGAACAGAACTAGAACAGAACTAGAACTGAAATAGAACTGAACTAGAACTGAACTAGAACAGAACTAGAACAGAACTAGAACTGAACTAGAACTGAACTAGAACTGAACTAGAACAGAACTAGAACAGAACTAGAACAGAACTAGAACAGAACTAGAACAGAACTAGAACAGAACTAGAACAGAACTAGAACAGAACTAGAACAGAACTAGAACAAAACTAGAACAAAACTAGAACAGAACTAGAACTGAACTAGAACTGAACTAGAACTGAACTAGAACTGAACTAGAACTGAACTAGAACTGAACTAGAACTGAACTAGAACTGAACTAGAACTGAACTAGAACTGAACTAGAACTGAACTAGAACTGAACTAGAACTGAACTAGAACTGAACTAGAACTGAACTAGAACTGAACTAGAACTGAACTAGAACTGAACTAGAACTGAACTAGAACTGAACTAGAACTGAACTAGAACTGAACTAGAACTGAACTAGAACTGAACTAGAACTGAACTAGAACTGAACTAGAACTGAACTAGAACTGAACTAGAACTGAACTAGAACTGAACTAGAACTGAACTAGAACTGAACTAGAACTGAACTAGAACTGAACTAGAACTGAACTAGAACTGAACTAGAACTGAACTAGAACTGAACTAGAACTGAACTAGAACTGAACTAGAACTGAACTAGAACTGAACTAGAACTGAACTAGAACTGAACTAGAACTGAACTAGAACTGAACTAGAACTGAACTAGAACTGAACTAGACTGAACTAGAACTGAACTAGAACTGAACTAGAACTGAAACTAGAACTGAACTAAACTGAACTAGAACTGAACTAGAACTGAACTAGAACTGAACTAGAACTGAACTAGAACTGACTAGAACTGAACTAGAACTGAACTAGAACTGAACTAGAACTGAACTAGAACTGAACTAAGAACTGAATAGAACTGACTAGAACTGAACTAGAACTGAACTAGAACTGAACTAGAACTGAACTAGAACTGAACTAGAACTGACACTAGAATGACTAGAACTGAACTAGAACTGAACTAGAACGACCTAGAACTGAACTAGAACTGAACTAGACTGACTAGAACTGAACTAGAACTAGACTGAACTAGAACTGAACTAGAACATTGACTAACTGAACTAACTGAACTAGAACTGAACTAGAACTGAACTAGAACTGAACTAGAACTGAACTAGAACTGAACTAGAACTGAACTAGAACTGAACTAGAACTGAACTAGAACTGAACTAGAACTGAACTAGAACTGAACTAGAACTGAACTAGAACTGAACTAGAACTGAACTAGAACTGAACTAGAACTGAACTAGAACTGAACTAGAACTGAACTAGAACTGAACTAGAACTGAACTAGAACTGAACTAGAACTGAACTAGAACTGAACTAGAACTGAACTAGAACTGAACTAGAACTGAACTAGAACTGATCGGTCGTTTAAGCCCAATCAACGTCAAGCTCTTCAAAACCAATGTTTCCCTACTTGTTTGAAAAAGGTAGACAATTCATCAGCGTGGCTCACTTTTAATTTTCCAAATTATTACCTCCAAATCCGCTCTCTAGCAACTAGATATTAATATAAATTTATACTTGTATTTATATATGTAGTTATACGATTTAAATTAAATATACATACCAACCACTATAAACAAATACATTTTAGACATTTATGTTTTAAGCCACAAAAAATAAATTTATGGTCAATGTAGATTAATATTGACAAAATGTTAGTATACAACGATACAGCATTAAACCAGAGATTAGGAGAATAAAAAAAATAGTACATTTACAGCAAAACAGTACGATTTCCTAAATGAATTTGCCAAAATGTGCACAAAACTTAAATAGTACTTTGTACCATTTTTCCATCCTATCAACATTTTTTTGTTCACTTTTAATTTTATTAAATATTTCATTTACTATAACTCTATGGTAAAAAAAATCTGCAACCAAATACCACAAATAAATAATTAAATAAATAAATTTATGGTTATTTGGTTTAGTTTAGTTTTATATATATTTTTTTTACATTTATTTAGTTGGTATTAATGCTACATTTTTGTTGCAACAGTAATTGTTTTTTAAATACTGGTTGTTGCATAGTGATTTTTTTTTGCTCTTAATGTTCAACACATTTAATAGTATCTAATGGTTTTTGTGGTTTATTTAAACTAATTAATACAAGTAGAAATTATAATTAATTATAAACAAATTATTAACAATGTATGTATATAAATTGGAATTTTTTACATACATATTTCGTGGCACACAGAGATTTAAACAAGTTTGTCGTTTTTGTTAACGTGGAAGGTATGCTGTGGCATGACTCCTTTAAGTCTGGCACGATTTGTATATAAAAAAGACCCACAAAAAATATATTCCCGTAGAAAAATAATTTTCCAACATTTTTCTCAAGAAATTGAGTGGAAGTGTAAGAAAAACCAACATACTCACGGTTTTTGTTGTGGCAAGTTGTGTTGTGTTGGTTTTGGGTACATTTTGTCAAACCTCAATGTTTACCATAAATGCTTTAAAAATACTCTTCTACTCCTCCAACTAAATGCCTTAAGGTTATAAAGTTTCCCATATTGTCAGGATTATTTTAAAATGTATTGGTTTATACTTATTTGTGTGTATAAGTTTTCTTCCTTTCCTCGTATGCCACTAAATGTGTGTTGAAGTTGCAATTTTTCATTCGCTAAACTTTTGCTTAAACAAATAAGAAATATGTAAAAATACTACGAAAAACTTTTAATATGATTTTATATTCAAGCTTTAAGATCTTATTTGTTTAACATCTGGGTATGATTGTTGCAGTATATTTTTTTTGTTCACATTCATTGCTCTAAAGTTTTTAACGTCTAAAATGTGTAGGTAAAAAATTCAAAAAACTAAATTATCCAACAATTCATTCGCTTCATTCATGCATCCATTCAGGCATCATTCCATTTGGTAAACATGTCTCTGTTATGTTTATGTGTTCAAAACTGATGTGAACTAAATTTTGTTGAAAAATTGTGAACTAAATTTTGTTGAAAAATTGTATTCAAAAACTAAACTAAAGGATGAACTTCATGCGTTTATGCTAATTTTATTAACAAATCTGTTAAGCCGAAGAGTTGCCATTGACTGTAGAACTAGACTATAGACTAGACTATAGACTAGACTATAGACTAGACTATAGACTAAGACTATAGACTATACTATAGACTAGACTATAGACTAGACTATAGACTAGACTATAGACTAGACTATAGACTAGACTATAGACTAGACATATAGACTAGACTATAGACCTAGACTATAGACTAGACTATAGACTAGACTATAGACGACTATAGACTAGACTATAGACTATAGACTAGACTATACTAGACTATAGACTAGACTATAGACTAGACGATAGACTAGACTATAGACTACTAGACTATAGACTAGACTATAGACTAGACTAGACTATAGACTAGACTAATAGACTAACTATAGACTAGACTATAGACTAGACTATAGACTAGACTATAGACTAGACTATAGACTAGACCTATAGACTAGACTATAGACTATACTAGACTAATAGACTAGACTATAGACTAGACTATAGACTAGACTATAGACTAGACTATAGACTAGACTATAGACTAGAACTATAGGACTAGACTATAGACTAGACTATATACTAGACTATAGACTAGACTATAGGACTAGACTATAGACTAGACTATAGACTAGACTATAGACTAGACTAATAGACTAGACTATAGACTAGACTATAGACTAGACTATAGACTAGACTATAGACTAGACTAATAGACTAGACTATAGACTAGACTATAGACTAGACTATAGACAGACTATAGACTAGACTATAGACTAGACTATAGACTAGACTATAGACTAGACTATAGACTAGACTATAGACTGACTATGACTAGACTATAGACTAGACTATAGACTAGACTATAGACTAGACTATAGACTAGACTATAGACTAGACTATAGACTAGACTAGACTAGACTATAGACTAGACTATAGACGAGACTATAGACTAGACTATAGACTAGACTATAGACTAGAACTATAGACTAGACTATAGACTAGACTATAGACTAGACTATAGACTAGACTATAGACTAGACTATAGACTAGACTATAGACTAGACTAGAGACTAGACTATAGACTAGACTATAGACTAGACTTAGACTAGACTACTAGACTATAGACTAGACTATAGACTAACTATAGACTAGACTATAGACTAGACTATAGACTAGACTATAGACTAGACTATAGACTAGACTATAGACTAGACTATAGACTAGACTATAGACTAGACTATAGACTAGACTATAGACTAGACTATAGACTAGACTATAGACTAGACTATAGACTAGACTATAGACTAGACTATAGACTAGACTATAGACTAGACTATAGACTAGACTATAGACTAGACTATAGACTAGACTATAGACTAGACTATAGACTAGACTATAGACTAGACTATAGACTAGACTAGGACTATAGACTAGACTATAGACTAGACTATAGACTAGACTAGACTAGACTATAGACTAGACTATACTAGACTATAGACTAGACTATAGACTAGACTATAGACTAGACTATAGACTAGACTATAGACTAGACTATAGACTAGACTATAGACTAGACTATAGACTAGACTATAGACTAGACTATAGACTAGACTATAGACTAGACTATAGACTAGACTATAGACTAGACTATAGACTAGACTATAGACTAGACTATAGACTAGACTATAGACTAGACTATAGACTAGACTATAGACTAGACTATAGACTAGACTATAGACTAGACTATAGACTATAGACTAGACTATAGACTAGACTATAGACTAGACTATAGACTAGACTATAGACTAGACTATAGACTAGACTATAGACTAGACTATAGACTAGACTATAGACTAGACTATAGACTAGACTATAGACTAGACTATAGACTAGACTATAGACTAGACTATAGACTAGAATATAGACTAGACTATAGACTAGACTATAGACTTGACTATAGACTAGACTATTAGCTAGACTATAGACTAGAGTAAATTGGCAAAAAAATATTTTCTGACAAGTAAAAATTGACAAGAAGCCACATTATTCACAAATAGGGGGTTGCAATTGGTATTAAATTTGGAGTGACGAAACTTCTCTTTGAGTGACGAAACTTCTCTGAGGCAACTCTCAATAATAATTCTATGACCTATGTATTAATATCGTATGTGCATTTAATATTTGTGAATTATGATCATTTGTACAACTTATAAGTTTAGGTTAAAATTGTTGGGAAAAAAAATCCTCATATTTAGATATGACGACGACCACCACCATTTGCCAAGAGAATGATGCATTGAAAACGAAAACATTGAGTATTTTTCGGAGGAAATAAATTCTTTCAAAAGGCAACCCAAGTAATTCATGGGATGGGGTTTTCTGTTTGTCTTTTTTCTGATTTGGTTTCTGCTCGAACGATATAATAAAATAAAAGTTTAAATTTAAATACATTTCATTTGGAGTCTTTGCGTATTGTTTGGAAAATAATCTGCATGTGCAGACAGTTGTGAAATTGTATTTTACCTTAAATGCAGCATCATTATATGGAATAAGTGTTTGGTATTGTGGAGCAGAGGGGAAGGGGAATGTAATCTTCGGTGTTATTAACTACTAACTAACTAACTAACTAACTAACTAACTAACTAACTAACTAACTAACTAACTAACTACTAACTAACTAACTAACTAACTAACTAACTACTACTAACTAACTAACTAACTAACTAACTAACTAACTAACTAACTAACTAACTAACTAACTAACTAACTAACTACTAACTAACTAACTAACTAACTAACTAACTAACTAACTAACTAACTAACTAACTAACTAACTAACTACTACTAACTAACTAACTAACTACTAACTAACTAACTAACTAACTAACTAACTAACTAACTAACTAACTAACTAACTAACTAACTAACTAACTAACTAACTAACTAACTAACTAACTAACTAACTACTAACTAACTAACTAACTAACTAACTAACTAACTAACTACTAACTAACTAACTAACTAACTAACTAACTACTAACTAACTAACTAACTAACTAACTAACTAACTAACTAACTAACTAACTAACTAACTAACTAACTAACTAACTAACTAACTACTAACTAACTAACTAACTAACTAACTAACTAACTAACTAACTACTACTAACTAACTAACTAACTAACTAACTAACTAACTAACTAACTAACTAACTAACTACTAACTAACTAACTAACTAACTAACTACTAACTAACTAACTAACTAACTAACTAACTAACTAACTAACTAACTAACTAACTAACTAACTAACTAACTAACTAACTACTAACTAACTAACTAACTAACTAACTAACTAACTAACTAACTAACTAACTACTAACTAACTAACTAACTAACTACTAACTAACTAACTAACTAACTAACTAACTAACTAACTAACTAACTAACTAACTACTAACTAACTAACTAACTAACTAACTACTAACTACTAACTAACTACTAACTAACTAACTAACTACTAACTAACTAACTAACTAACTAACTAACTAACTAACTAACTAACTAACTAACTAACTAACTAACTAACTAACTAACTAACTAACTAACTAACTAACTAACTAACTAACTAACTAACTAACTAACTAACTAACTAACTAACTAACTAACTAACTAACTAACTAACTAACTAACTAACTACTAACTAACTAACTAACTAACTAACTAACTAACTAACTAACTAACTAACTAACTAACTAACTAACTAACTAACTAACTAACTAACTAACTACTACTAACTAACTAACTAACTAACTAACTAACTACTAACTAACTAACTAACTAACTAACTAACTAACTAACTAACTAACTAACTAACTAACTAACTAACTAACTAACTAACTAACTAACTACTAACTAACTAACTAACTAACTAACTACTAACTAACTAACTACTACTAACTAACTAACTAACTACTAACTAACTAACTAACTAACTAACTAACTAACTAACTAACTAACTAACTAACTAACTAACTAACTAACTAACTAACTACTAACTAACTAACTAACTAACTAACTAACTAACTAACTAACTAACTAACTAACCTAACTACTAACTAACTAACTAACTAACTAACTACTACTAACTAACTAACACTAACTAACTAACTAACTAACTAACTACTAACTAACTAACTAACTAACTAACTAACTAACTAAACTAACCACTAACTAACTAACTAACTACTAACTACTAACTAACTAACTAACTACTACTAACTAACTAACTACTAACTAACTAACTAACTAACTAACTAACTAACTAACTAACTAACTAACTAACTACTACTAACTAACTAACTAACTAACTAACTAACTAACTAACTACTAACTAACTATGTAGACAACGGTTGCATTTAAATATTCTTAAGCCTGAAAAGCTTCATCGTCCTTAAGGTAAAAATTTAGGTTAACCGAGTGCTCCATGTTTAAATCTAGAATCAATCTGCTTTGGGACGATGTTATATAGAATACAACACGACATCAGACTCCTAATCCTAAAATCTTGTTCTTGAATCGTATTTTATATCGTCTGTATTAATTTCCTGATGGTTATTTATTCACAAAGAAACTTTATATATTTCGATAGATATGTCGAACAAACGGAAACAGAGTCCTTAAAGATTGTTTTTAAAACAGTTTAGATGATTCAATTCCTTTCTCTTGCTGCATTGGAAACACTCTGAATTGTACGTACAAGCGAATATGATGTATTCTTTTATGTTTGAACTTTATTTATTTTCCTGAACAAATCCCACAATCCCAAGAAATTGTGCAGACCGAATGGGAAAAAGGAACTTATTTCAGTTTTATTCTTCTTTGAATATGTTGTTGTTGTTGCTGTTGTTATTGCTGTTGTATGATTTCCATGCTAACTTGTCATATTTTTATACCACCATTCTTAACACTACATTGTCTTGTTCTTGTTTGTGGATGAATAGAGAAGACTGGATTGGAATATTGGTTTGTAGTACGAATAATATGTACTGTGGCATGGTGTATGATGATGGTATAGTGTGGCACATAGTGTGCATATGATTATGTGTGTTCGTAGAGTGTTTGTCTCAGAGTATGAGTTTCTTACCTTTTGCCTTATTTGTCAGTTTTTGAACTGTTAGTTTAGTTGTCGTCATTGTTGTTGGTGTTGTTGCTGTTAACCATTTGCCATGACACTGATTGTACAAAGTGTAGCAGGTTGTAGTGTTGTTGAGGTTGTTTCTTTGCCTGGATTTCTCTTTCATACTGTTGTCTGTCGTCTATAGCTTATTTCTGTCTGTCCGTCTGTTTTTATGTTTTGTTTAAATATCTGTCTTAACTTTTGCTATGCCACGTCTGTTTGTCTGTCGTCTATGTGTTATTTTTGTTTCTCTGTACATTTTCTGAGATTTTTCTTTTTTTTGGTTTTGACTTCTTTGAGAGATGCTGTTTAAAGTTGTCTTGTGTTTATTTTACGAAAATGTTTCCTCTACGAGAATCAACATACGATCATGCATTTTTCATCCAAAATATGCAAACTAAAAATAAAATTGAAAGAAAAAAACCAACTATGAAAAAAAATAAATTCAACAAATTAGTTTTCAATGACAGTTGCATGAATTACGAGTTCTTAACATACATTTTGTTGAGTTAGATCATCGGTGTGGAAACATTGCATGGAACATGATTAGGTAGGGTTCACTGGTTTTAATTATAAAAGTAATGTTTCATTAAGGGGTTTTGGAAGCATATAGTTATCTGTGGGAAATAATGCGGTGATCTGGAGTAACATAAGAAGGTACAAAAGTCTAAGGATGAGTAGATTAAATTGGACTAGAATTTTATCTAAACATTATCTTTAGTTAGACTAAATATGGATCTACCACTAATGTTTAAACTTAGACAGTTAAGTAAAGCTCTTCGATTAAAGCTCATAAGATAAAATATCACTAAATAAAAATAGGCTGCTGAAGCTCAACTGGAAAACTAGAACTGAACCAGAACATAATTAGAACTGAACTGAACTAGAACTGAACAAGAACTGAACTAGAACTGAACTAGATCTGAATAGAACTGAACTAAAACTGAACTAGAACTTAACTAGAACTGAACTAGAACTGAACTAGAACTGAACTAGAACTGAATTAGAACTGAACTACAACTGAACTAGAACTGAACTAGAACTGAACTAGAACTGAACTAGAACTGAACTAGAACTGAACTAGAACTGAACTAGAACTGAACTAGAACTGAACTAGAACTGAACTAGAACTGAACTAGACTGAACTAGAACTGAACTAGAACTGAACTAGAACTGAACTAGAACTGAACTAGAACTGAACTAGAACTGAACTAGAACTGAACTAGAACTGAACTAGAACTGAACTAGAACTGAACTAGAACTGAACTAGAACTGAACTAGAACTGAACTAGAACTGAACTAGAACTGAACTAGAACTGAACTAGAACTGAACTAGAACTGAACTAGAACTGAACTAGAACTGAACTAGAACTGAACTAGAACTGAACTAGAACTGAACTAGAACTGAACTAGAACTGAACTAGAACTGAACTACTGAACTAGAACTGAACTAGAACTGAACTAGAACTGAACTAGAACTGAACTAGAACTGAACTAGAACTGAACTAGAACTGAACTAGAACTGAACTAGAACTGAACTAGAACTGAACTAGAACTGAACTAGAACTGAACTAGAACTGAACTAGAACTGAACTAGAACTGAACTAGAACTGAACTAGAACTGAACTGAACTGAACTAGAACTGAACTAGAACTGAACTAGAACTGAACTAGCACTGAATTAGAAGTGAACTTTACTGGGACATATAAAATTTAACTTCAGAGCTGGAGTTTGCTGTTAAAACTTTATTCCCAAAGTATTCATAAAGACATTATCCATGTAAAACTCCTACTGTAAACCATCAACAAGATTATTAAGCATTTTTTATTATGGGGTAAATCTGTAAAAAATATATTTCTATAAATTAGAAAAATGTATCGTTTTCCATTATTGCATAATTTCCTTCCTCCAACATGTGTGGTCTACTAATTGCTCTAAAAAAAGCGGTGGCAATAAATTAGCAAATAAAATTTATTGAAAAAATTTCATTTAGACAATTGGGCTAACTGAAAGAACAAGACAAATTTGTTCACTTAACTAAAAAACGAGAAAAATAATTAAAATTTAATACATTATAACAACGAAAAACAAAATTTGGATAATTTACACAATTGAAAAATGTTTAATTACCCACAACATCACAGCCACTAAGGAGCCCCTAAACAAATTATCACAGAAACCTCTTCAAACCACACACATCGTATGTGTGATTATCAACACAACAATATAATTAATTTATATAATTTAGCCAGTGTGTATCTGTGTAAATATCTCTAAAATATGTATGTGAGTATTTATATGTTCTGCATGCAGCATCAACGTCCCAAATCTGAAGTGAAGTGCAGCAGAAAAAAAAAGGCCATTAGTGTCATTAGCACCCAATTATGCTGTAAACATTTGTTGTGCTTAAAATGTGTTCAGTTTAGTTTTTTTTTTTTGTTTCTTTTTGAACACTTTTCAATTTTCAACCAGAGAAATAAAACATAAAATAAGCACTGAAATGCCTCAAGTGTCTTCAAAAATAAAGATTTTTTGGGGCAGTCTGCTTGTCTGCCGTTGAAACAAAACTAACACGTTGCCACCATCTTCATCATCGTCGTCATTATCTCTACCAGATTCTGAACTCTTTAAGAAAGAGTTTTTGGCTCGTGTTAAAGTGTTGGATTTTGTGCCTTCATTGCTTTCTTTCTTCAGGGGGTTTGGTTTTTGTGGGTTCAATTAAAAAAGGGGGCGTTATACTGCATTTACCAACTTAATTTGTAAAATGTTGCACAAGAACAAACCTACTCGTAAATTTTTCTTATGCGACTTTAAGTAAATAGTGCTTTTCAAATATTTCTGGTTTGAGAAGGTGTTCTTTTCAGCAAATTAATTTTAAATAATGCAATCTTTGGAATGTTTTTCCCCTTTTTTTAGTTATTTATGTCTTGTCATGTTGAAAAAATCAGTTCAGTTTTACTTGTCTAACTGAGAAATATCAGAGCACAGTAATTTAGTCTGTCTTTTCAGTTGTCCGTCTTCCTTATGCTTTATTCTACTCGCATCAGGGTTTGGTATGTGCAATTTTTTGCTTGTTTTAATTTCATGACTATAATGGGAGAGTACATCATGTTTATAAGTATGGTATGGAAGCAGAAGTTTAAAGTATGAAATCTTTTCCAAATTGTCTTACAAAGACCATTTGAGACTTCATAACTGAACTAGAACTGAACTAGAACTGAACTAGAACTGAACTAGAACTGAACTAGAACTGAACTAGAACTGAACTAGAACTGAACTAGAACTGAACTAGAACTGAACTAGAACTGAACTAGAACTGAACTAGAACTGAACTAGAACTGAACTAGAACTGAACTAGAACTGAACTAGAACTGAACTAGAACTGAACTAGAACTGAACTAGAACTGAACTAGAACTGAACTAGAACTGAACTAGAACTGAACTAGAACTGAACTAGAACTGAACTAGAACTGAACTAGAACTGAACTAGAACTGAACTAGAACTGAACTAGAACTGAACTAGAACTGAACTAGAACTGAACTAGAACTGAACTAGAACTGAACTAGAACTGAACTAGAACTGAACTAGAACTGACTAGAACTGAACTAGAACTGAACTAGAACTGAACTAGAACTGAACTAGAACTGAACTAGAACTGAACTAGAACTGAACTAGAACTGAACTAGAACTGAACTAGAACTGAACTAGAACTGAACTAGAACTGAACTAGAACTGAACTAGAACTGAACTAGAACTGAACTAGAATGAACTAGAACTGAACTAGAACTGAACTAGAACTGAACTAGAACTGAACTAGAACTGAACTAGAACTGAACTAGAACTGAACTAGAACTGAACTAGAATTGAACTAGAACTGAACTAGAACTAGAACTGAACTAGAACTGAACTAGAACTGAACTAGAATTGAACTAGAATTGAACTAGAACTGAACTAGAACTGAACTAGAACTGAACTAGAACTGAACTAGAACTAGAACTGAACTAGAACTGAACTAGAACTGAACTAGAACTGAACTAGAATTGAACTAGAACTGAACTAGAACTGAACTAGAACTGAACTAGAACTGAACTAGAACTGAACTAGAACTGAACTAGAACTGAACTAGAACTGAACTAGAACTGAACTAGAACTGAACTAGAACTGAACTAGAACTGAACTAGAACTGAACTAGAACTGAACTAGAACTGAACTAGAACTGAACTAGAACTGAACTAGAACTGAACTAGAACTAGAACTGAACTAGAACTGAACTAGAACTGAACTAGAACTGAACTAGAACTGAACTAGAACTGAACTAGAACTGAACTAGAACTGAACTAGAACTGAACTAGAACTGAACTAGAACTGAACTAGAACTGAACTAGAACTGAACTAGAACTGAACTAGAACTGAACTAGAACTGAACTAGAACTGAACTAGAACTGAACTAGAACTGAACTAGAACTGAACTAGAACTGAACTAGAACTGAACTAGAACTGAACTAGAACTGAACTAGAACTGAACTAGAACTGAACTAGAACTGAACTAGAACTGAACTAGAACTGAACTAGAACTGAACTAGAACTGAACTAGAACTGAACTAGAACTGAACTAGAACTGAACTAGAACTGAACTAGAACTGAACTAGAACTGAACTAGAACTGAACTAGAACTGAACTAGAACTGAACTAGAACTGAACTAGAACTGAACTAGAACTGAACTATAACTGAACTAGAACTGAACTAGAACTGAACTAGAACTGAACTAGAACTGAACTAGAACTGAACTAGAACTGAACTAGAACTGAACTAGAACTGAACTAGAACTGAACTAGAACTGAACTAGAACTGAACTAGAACTGAACTAGAACTGAACTAGAACTGAACTAGAACTGAACTAGAACTGAACTAGAACTGAACTAGAACTGAACTAGAACTGAACTAGAACTGAACTAGAACTGAACTAGAACTGAACTAGAACTGAACTAGAACTGAACTAGAACTGAACTAGAACTGAACTAGAACTGAACTAGAACTGAACTAGAACTGAACTAGAACTGAACTAGAACTGAACTAGAACTAGAACTGAACTAGAACTGAACTAGAACTGAACTAGAATTGAACTAGAACTGAACTAGAACTGAACTAGAACTGAACTAGAACTGAACTAGAACTGAACTAGAACTGAACTAGAACTGAACTAGAACTGAACTAGAACTAGAACTGAACTAGAACTGAACTAGAACTGAACTAGAACTGAACTAGAACTGAACTAGAACTGAACTAGAACTGAACTAGAACTGAACTAGAACTGAACTAAAACTGAACTAGAACTGAACTAGAACTGAACTAGAACTGAACTAGAACTGAACTAGAACTGAACTAGAACTGAACTAGAACTAACTGAACTAGAACTGAACTAGAACTGAACTAGAACTGAACTAGAACTGAACTAGAACTGAACTAGAACTGAACTAGAACTGAACTAGAACTGAACTAGAACTGAACTAGAACTGAACTAGAACTGAACTAGAACTGAACTAGAACTGAACTAGAACTGAACTAGAACTGAACTAGAAACTGAACTAGAACTGAACTAGAACTGAACTAGAACTGAACTAGAACTGAACTAGAACTGAACTAGAACTGAAACTAGAACTGAACTAGAACTGAACTAGAACTGAACTAGAACTGAACTAGAAACTGAGCTAGAACTAAACCAGATCTAAACTAGAACTGAACTAGAATTTAACTAGAACTGAACTAGAACTGAACTAGAACTGGAGCTGAACTTGAACTGAGCCAGAACTGGACAAAAACTGAATCGAAGTGTGTTGCAAAACGCAACTTTTAATTCCTTTTAAAAACTGCTTTCAACTTTTATTTGCTGCTAAATGTTGTTGTATGTTTGATTGTTGTTTTAAGGTGTAGATATAACATGTTCACTCTTCTTCATATTGTTGTTGTTTTTGCTGTTTTCTTTCTTATTGCATTTATGTTATTTATTTTGTTGTTGTTGCAAGTTCTTACTGCTGCTGGTGATGATGTTGGTTTGATTACAGAGGGACTGCTGAGTTAATTGCCACTTGTTGGTTTTTTTAGTAACTGCCAACTGATGCCACAACATCACAATAAACAAACAACAAAAATAAACAAAAACAAAAACACAACAACAGCAACTAGATAGCAAGTGTATTACAGCATAAGAAATTAATTTGTTGTTGCCACAACATCATCAGAACATTCATACGTACAACATGATTTGATCAGTTGGTAATAAGAAAATAATGATGTTGATTTGTTGTTGAGGTTCGTTCACTCCCCTCCCTGTACGTGTAACTCAACCATTTTATTTGGCATAGATGTTGTTTTTGTTTTTTTTTTTTTTTTAATTTTTTGTTTGTTTATTTTATTGTAATTTGTAATTGAGTTTAATTGAAATTTATGAGGCATATTAATAATATGTGTTTTAGAGGGGAAAATAAACAGTTTTTTTTTTTAATTAGATAAATCAAATCTTATCTAGAACCTATAACAAAAGAGTTATTTTCCATAGAAGTTGCAAAGGGCTGAATCTTCAAACACGCATAAGAAGTTATGCATCAAACATGATGACCGCTTACTAACCTAAACAAACACTAATAACTAAATTGCTAACCAAGTGCATGAAAAGTAATCAGTTCTTTTATTTATGTTTTATATGGAATTTGAACAGTTATCATTAAAATTAAATTTGATCTACTAATTCTATTAAAACACTTTACTTGTTATAATTTTATTAAGTTTTTTTTTTTTTGGGGGGGGTTTTGAAATTTATTGTTCCATATAACCCCCGCCGTTTGTTATAAAAACATGTCTAATTTTTATTAAACTTCAATATTTATTTTTCGAACAATAAATTTCCAACCAAAATAATGTAATAATATAGTGAGTTTGCTTCTTTATTTTAAATTTATTAAAAAAAGATAAAAATCTTCAAAAGTCTATCAATTATTTAGAAATGAAAAGAACAATAATTGCAAAATTTATGTTTATGATCAAAACACCAATTCACCTTTTCATAACTTAAAGAAATAAAGAAAAAAAAGTATATAAAAACAAAAACGAATAGTAAAAAATCTACTACACCATTTCCTTTAGAAAGTAAAATGTTTTGTAGAGCCATGCTGGAAGAGAAGTTTTACTTGTTCTTGGATGTCGTGCTTGGCAGAGTGTGGTGCTAGGTACTATCTTTCCCTATGCCCTGTTACTTCTTTAAGAATTGAGACTATATTTTCATATAGTCCTAACATAGCTCTAGATGTAAAACTTTAAGCGCTTCCATTCATTCAACTTTAACTATAGGTCTTTCCACAACCCCAATTGAAGATCTTTTAGTATGAATATGGTTTAACCATATTCGAAGGTCTTGAAGTCAATAAGTCTTAATAAGTCCCACTTTAGCTTCAAGCGTAGGTCTTTCTGTAACCTCATGGGCAATTCGGCTTCAATTCTTAGGTCTTCCTCTAGCCCCTATATTATCTCAACCGTAGATCTTTAACTATTTCTAATTATAGTTTAAATGAAGGTCTTAAAGTAGTACCAGTTCATCTTCAATCGTAGGTTTTTCTAAGGCGCCAATTTTGGATCAATCCTAGATCTTGTAACAGTTCGTAAAAACCAATTCCCCCGAATGGATTATAACCGATACTCTACCCCATTATTTTGATGTAACCTCTTAATGGCAGTGTTCAGAATAGCAAAGAAGCATCAGATAGGGACTAATCGTCCCAAAACTATACTAAAATCTAGTTCAAAGTTCATCAGTAAAGTTCCCAATGATAGTCTTTGATAGGTCTTCATCGACAGAAATCATCAAATATTGACTTTACGATCTAAAGTCATTATTCATTTCTATTCATTAAGAATGTGAAATTTTTTATATGTCGGACCTATTACCTCTTTAACTATTTCCTGTAAGTTGCCATGACTTCTTAAAACTTGTACACATATCAAAAATAATAAAGATCACTGATCGCTAAGTTTGAGCTCCAAGTTAAATTAT
This sequence comes from Lucilia sericata, assembly GCF_015586225.1. Lineage (NCBI taxonomy): Eukaryota > Metazoa > Arthropoda > Insecta > Diptera > Calliphoridae > Lucilia > Lucilia sericata. Next base: position 122,674 of record NW_023995019.1, read on the forward strand.
GTTTGAGAAAGATGTGAAGATAGGAGCAAGCAAATAGTTGGAAAAGAAGCACCTAGGACTGCAGAGTTTGAAAATCTATTCGACTTAATTTATGTTTGAGAAAGATTGCTGGAAAGGCCCTGCATCACATAGTTTGACGAATCATTCGATTTTAAAGCTCTAAATATAATTTAGATTTGAGAGATAAGCTATTAGGTTAGGTTGGCTCTGTTATCACTGGGGACACGCTGGGGTCTAATAAGATGATCAGACAGCGTCCAAACTAGTTGGTAGCATGAATGAAGGAATCTATCTTTCGGATATCTACTTCCTAGCAGATTCAATTTATGATCAGCTCGGACGAGGCAGTAGCAGAGAAAGTGAGTGATACTCTCTTCTTCCTCTTCGTCTTGACAGAATTCATTACTGGGTAAGTTTAGTCTTTCAAACATGGAGCCATAAAGGCCAGTTACCAGGAGGGTGAAGTAGGGCTTGTTATCTTTGTGGATTATACAACGGCCACACGATCTTCACCTACCTGCAGGTTACCCTGAGTCGACCGTCTGCTTTGCGCAAGCTCGTATCGTTTATCACGAATCGAGCGATTTTAGCTTGATAACGGTATACCGACGAAAGGTTCAGCTGTCCTATTGTATAATGTTTCGCCAACTCATTTAGGGATGGCCGTCATTCTAGGAGCGTATATTCGGAAAACTTCCTATATTCAGTAAAACCTGAGCCAAATTGCTGCCCGTTTTATGGACGATAGTTCAGCCGGAAGAACGCTTTATTGGTCTGGGAGTTTGAAAAAAAAAACTTTTCGTTCCAGTATGTGCTATGTTTTGTTTTTGAGTCAACGTTGAAGACCTTATATGATCCATCTCGGAGAATTGATTCCTTCAAATTTGGGTCGAGTTGAATCAGAAAAGCTTCTGTTAAAAGATGGTTTTGCGATGGGATTTCTCCCAGACAGTTGAATATGGTAGTGTGGCCCGACAGGGTCATATGGTACAAATCGATAGTCTTGAGTCTAATTGCTGAGTAGAGGGCAACATCTTGAGCCATTAGATTAATGGGTAACCAGTTAATCATGACAAAAAGACAAAATTAGCAGGTACAAAGAGTCCTCATTATGAACAACGCTGATGTATGGAGGATTCCTTTAAAACTTTTGCGGTTTATATCTTTATGTAAGGATTTCCGCCAGACAAGGCACCATACAACATTAGAGGTTTAATTACCTTATCGAAAAGCCATAATGTATTCCATGACTTACCTATTGCTATCTTACTATGAGTATAGGGTCGCAACCGCTTTGGACACTCTAGATAGAGAGTTTCGAATCCAGGATGACTTCCAGATATTTTGCACCATCGGATAACTTCAACTCATCACCACGAGGAAGAGTGAAAGTGGGTACAGATTTTCCGTTCAGATGTCGAGACGCTGATAAAAGGTCAGTTTTGAAAAGTTTCGCGAAAAAAAGAGGATAGACTGATTGGCTTAAAGTCCTTTGATTTCGTATGAGAGCTCTTTCACCATTAGGGATAAAGTGCGCTTGGTCCAAGGTTCGAGTAAATAAGACCTTTTAAGACAGGCTTTATATAACCATGTTCGCTACGGCCGGGTCAAAAATTATAATATTTTCAAATGCAAACGGTGTTCTTCAATTTTTTATATACATATATTTTCGGACAAATAACTAACGAAACAAAAGAAAACCAAAAAAGCAGACTTAAACAAAAGTCTGTAAATAAAATTTGAACGAATTATTTTATAATTTGTAGCATTTAAAATATATGAGACACGAATTGCAATTGCAATTGAATTGACTTGACCAAATACTACAGACTGCAACAACAACAGAAACACAAAACTACAACAATGAAAATGCAATTCGTTTTGCAATGAAACTGAATGAATACTCGACGTATTATAAATATGAACTAAAAAAAAAAACAAAATATGATGGAGGAACAAACCATTATGCCAACAACAGCAATAACTGAAAATTCACTTGCTAAAGCCTGAGAATCTAAAATCCAAAATGTGGCACAAAATTCATTTTATTCAGAAACACACACACACTCCGACTCCTTACTCCAGTTGGAGTGTTGCACGTAGTATTCACACATGCAGCGTTGGCAACAAGCAAACAAACAAACAAACAGTCAAAACTAACTATACAGTCAGCAGTTAGCTAGTCAAGCAGTTAGTTTGTTCAGTTAGAAGCAGCAGCAGCGGCAGCAAAAACAATAAACAGGCAACATATTTGCTGCAATATGACCACGATTTGCATGAATTATGAGTTTTTATTTTGAAAATGTATCTACAGTGTACATATCTACATGAATTCATATTTATATGTATAAGTATGTGTATGTTTATAATTGTATTTGTATATTTTAAAAAGAATAAACCTCAAATAGTGATGGAATTTATAACTATGAAAATATGATTTAAATGCTATTGATTTGAAAAAGTTTTTTTTTCTCGTTTATTTTATTTTGAATTTCCTATGAAATCAAAACGTTAAAGGTGACTAGGTTCATATGAACACATGTATCGGATCTATACGGTGTATAAACATTGATATTCATACATCTATAAGTATGTATGTGTGAATATATTCATGTATGTATAATGTAGTTTTATCCCACTTTGTAAGAAGTTTTTTTTTAAGAAGAAGTTCCTTTTTTTTACAAAAAATTTAAACCAATTAAGTATGAACGAAACATTCTTATTAATATCGACTCTAGGGAATTCCGAGCTAAAAAGGATTTCCAAGAGTTGTTGTCCTAAACTTGGACATAACATGATACAAATGTAGAACATTTTGCAATATTCGCCTCTTCATCCTCCTTGTTATAGAAGCAGGAGTCATTTAAGAAGAGATTCAATTTTCTAGCAGCCGTGCTCATAGAAGACGACATGATCCATGACTTGGAAAATAAACCCGATTTTACCTCTAATATGCCAATTTCCCTTTCATAGACGTGATAACCAATTATATCCAATTCATTCTCAATAGCTTGGCCAGGGTAGCTCCATATTTCAAAATGGACACATGAGCGATGTTGCTAGACCTTTTTTAATTTTCATGTAGCTTGAGTTCCGAATCATTGATGATTCTTCCGAGGCATGCTTCCATATAGTGTTATTATCTCGAGGTAAAGAGATGACATCCAGCAATGTATCGGGCAGAGCATAATACTTGATTGATCGGAGGTCCGCCAATTTCCCTTTCATAGACGAGAGAAGCAATTATATCCACTTCATTCTCAATAGTTTGGCCAGGGTAGCTCCATATTACAAAATGGACACATGACCGATATTGCCAGACCTTTTTGCGCTCTCATTTTCATGTAGCGTGAGTTCCAAATCATTGATGATCCTTCCGAGGCGTGTTACCATATAGTGTTATTATAATTTCGAGGTAAAGAGATGGCATCCAGCAATGTAAAAGCCTTGATAGATCGGAGATCCGCTTTTGAATGTGGCATGTTATTCAAAAGCAGAGGAAAACGATCCGATTCTCTCGATTTATATGAATGATTTTCTATTCTTTGATCGATGAATACATCGTATTTGACTCCGATGACACCGTGATTTTTTAAGATGTCAAGACAGATATTGAGTTGTGGGGCATGTTGCCTTTATGTAACAGCTGCTATTAGTATCTCTAGATTCGTGATGTACTGACTATTTGCGAGGTTACTTCGGGGTACTCATAGTGGTTGGAATCTTAATTGAGGGAAGAGAATGTTAGTTAAAGATCAGATGTATAGTGTAGCATAGAAGTGCTACCAATACCTCTAGTCTATTGGAACTATAAGCCGGCGGAGTCAAATGTATACTCGTTCTTTCCTTGGAATAATTTGACCTGAAGTCGAACCAGGGAGCCTTTTAATCTGGTACCATGGGAAATGGTAGCCCATAGGACAGAGTTTTGTCTTATCCCTGTTATTGAAGAGGTCCCTTCGGAATGCGCGTGGTGTCAGTAGGTTAAACCCAAAACTCTCGGGAAGAGAATGTTAGTTAAAGGACTAATACACGCTGAAGTGTGAGTGTGGGACGCTGAGGAGTGAGTGTGGGACTAAGCGTGAGTGTGTGAATGAGTGTGTCGGATGTTTTACTCAATGAGTGAGAAGTGAGCTGGGTTGAATGGTGATGGATTTAAGCTATATTATAGATGTGATACCATCAAATTTTCCTTCCTCGTTCCATTATGTTTACGCTTTACTCTGTTCATATCAGACTACCGATTACGTCTCTAGGTGCTGTTGCCGAATCAACAGAGGCAATCCCATCTGCGTGGTTGTAAACGGAATTTAAGTCTTTGTAACGATGCAGCAATGGTCAGAGATTGGATAGCTTGAGTACTTGAGCAACGTGCTTATAAATGGATCGACCATGTACAAAAATTACCACCGGCGTGTAAGATGCACGAAGAGGCGGTGGTGAGTCGTCTAATAAGCTCACCCTGTTGTAAAAGTATCACCGTGAAATAATGCCAACTTGGCAGGTGTTCACCTAAAGCACTTCGCCATTCTTGCCGACTCACAGAGACCATCCCATCTGCGTAGTTGTAAATGGAAGAGATGTTCTTGCATGTCGGAAGTTAAGCAACGGGGCAGCACGTAAAGCACTTCGACATTCTTGCCGACTCACAGAGACCATCCTATCGGCGTAGTTGTAAACGGAAGAGATGTTCTTGCATGTCGGAAGTTAAGCAACGGGCAGCACGTAAAGCACTTCGACATTCTTGCCGACTCACAGAGACCATCCCATCGGCGTAGATGTAAGCGGAAGAGATGTTCTTGAATGTCGGAAGTTAAGCAACGGGGCAGCAACTGCCAGAGATTGGATAGCTCAAGTACTTGAGCAAAGTGCTTATACATGGACCGGTTCAGCCGTTTACAAAAATTGCCACCGGCATGTAAGATACACAAAGAGGCGGTGGTGAGTCGTCACAGAAACTCAAACAGTTGGGAAAAGACCGTCAAATAGGCCAACACGACAGGTGTTCACGTAAAGTACTTCGACATTCAATAGAATATGCCTACTATTCGATTCTCTTTGTTGTCGTCAATGATTTTATATTCTTTATTCGAAGAATGCATCGTTTGACTCCGAAGTGTTTCTAGGACGAAAAAGACGTCAAGACAGAAGTTAAGTTGTGGGTCATGTTGTCTTGATGTAACTTGCTAGAGGTGCTATCAGTATCTCTGGTCTATTAGTGTTATATGACTTGCAGTTTAACCTGAACATCTATATTTTATGTTACAACGAGAGCCAGTTGTATGATTCGTCCTGTACTGGCTATTGCTGAGTATCATACGGACTAGTCATATTGGTTACATCAAGTAGACTTGATTTAGTATAAATCTTTCGGTGCTGTTGAGGTTTCAATAAATGTTGTGTCAATGATGGTGGTGAAAAAATTCTGCAGAAAAAGGTTGGGGGAATCGTTATCATTCTGGAGCTGGTTAGCGATGTCCTTAAAGACTTGTCAGTTAAAAGTTAAGATAACACACCTCGGGATACCAAATTTGTATCTGGGAGATGTTGCAAAACAACAGAATCTATCTCAGTCGTATGGCTGTGTGATTGTCTTTTGTGGACTCTTTGGGGTGGATGTTCCCGGTCCTTAATCTATCCTGTTCCACTTCCTATTGAGGAATGTTAAAGATTAATTTGAAATTTGTCAGTCAATCTAAAACGGGACTGCACAGAAATTAGATAACTAAAGTAAAGCACAAAGAGCTCGTATATGGTTAGGTGTGAGGCAATATACACAAAGTGCCACCCTCATGAACTTTGCAAGTATCTAAGGGGTTGTGGTAAGTCGTCTCTAGTTAACTCTGATTTGGAAAACGACCATCGTATGGTCGTTAAGGCAAGAGCTCATGTTAATCACTCCTACAACTCCATTGAGGAGTGAGAAGCGGTATTTTACACTTTCTAGAAAATAGAACGAGATTTACTCTTTGGGCAATGAGACCAAATACGAAATACTGTTCATAGACCAGCAATAACCAAAATCTATCTTGAACACATTTGGGATTCGAGATATCGTGTCCTGAAGTTTAAAAATTTCAATCTTGGCCCTTTTTGAAATGTTATAACAGCACCAAGTCAAGTTGTTTGCCATCTGAAAGTCCATTCCGTAAGCTTTAAAATAAAGGTTGAACATTTAACATATCTCCTTTCTTCTTCGAGATATCGGCCTGTGATTTTTCTTCAAATATGTTAGCGCACTTTCGGAAATTATCGTACGCATTTTTCTAATAAAAGGAAAAGGTCTAAGATTTTTGCAGTAACATTTATATATTACAAGTCACATATTTTACCAAAATTTTTACTCTTGGCACACATTTACTTTTTTTTAACATATTCGAACTATAATATCCATAATTCAAATAAAATTCAAATAAAACAAAAAAAAAATTTAATTTATTGAAGAAAATAAAGTACGTAAGTAGAGGAAATAACAAAACCATTTAGTAAGAGAAAAACTTCTTGAAACTTTCAACAGGAGCCTGTGTGTCTGGTATTACACATACAAAAGGATATAAATCACTAAATGATGTATTATAATGCAGAGTTGGAAATTTATAAGAGGCTTGTTGATAAATAATTTTTTTCAAGTGTTTAACACTTCTAAATACAAAAAAAACACACAAATATGGGTGTTGGTATACAATACATCATGTTGCACATACATACATGCAGCAAAACAACACAAATTATGTGTTGCATATAGAAAAAAATTCTATAATCTGTGTTCAATGTAGTTGTTAAATACATATTTGTTTTAGTTTTGTTTATTTTTGTTTACACATGCTGCATAATTAGCTGTTGAAGATGATCATGATTATGTTGTGCTCATGTTTCTCTAAACACTAGTTTGTTGTTTTTTGTTGTTGTTGCAGTGTTATTAATATTGTGGCTGCTACTACTGCTCCTGCTATTTCATCGACTTTCAAGTGTCAAGTGCTTATGGCTTCAAAGTGCTAAATATGCTGCAGTAAATACTATACGTATCGTATTTATGTTTGTGGCATGTTAGTGCTTTAAAGAGTTTTCATATTATTTGTGGTTGCAACCACAATAACATCAACATTGTTTTAACACATACTAAATATGCCACAGGTTTTGTTAAATAATAAAAAAAAACTAAAATATTTATTTATACATATTTATGTGTTGTTGTTTTTGTATGTATTCTTATCGTAATTCATTCCGTATGAGTTTTCGTAGTGTTACATGCCTTATACACACTTAGTACGTGCCACTTTTGAAATATGAATTCATTTGTAGCATTAGAAAAGCATCTCCTATGCTTAATGTATCTCTATATGTATTATCTTTTAAAAAAATATCTTCTTTTAGTTTCGTATTAGATAGAAAAGTGTGGCATGCTTATTAGTAATTCGAGTATTATAAGTTGATAGTGTTATGTGCAACACGATCTTGAAATTTGAAATTTAACATTCTACTCTTTACCTTGATTCCTATGTATGTCTGTATTCTAAAAGAGTGGGTTTATCACAGACGAAGCGGAACTTTACTAACTTTTTGGACTATAAAGATCTTAAGGAATATACAAATTGTATGGGAGCTACCAAGACCCCCTAATAAAAGTCCGCCCATTTTTCTACCAAATATTCCCATGAATCTTAAAGTATTTAATTATATGGGAGGTACCACGCCCCTTAAATCCTGTACTCTAATTTATTACCCAAATGTTCACATGGATGTCAGAGTTTTTCGTGCAAAATTTTAGGATTCTAGCTCTAATAGTTTTTCAGATATATGTATTTTTGTACTTAATTTATATGGGAGGAACCATGACCCCCTTAGGAAAGTCCCCCCACTTTTCTCCTAAATATTAACATATTAACATTTAAAGTTCTTTGTACAAAATTTGAAGATTCTAGCTACAATACATTCCTAGATAAACGAATTTTAGTATTTAATTTATATGAGAGGTGCCACGCCCCCTATTAATGGTTCTCCCATTTTTTGTCCCTAACATTTATGTTGATACTAATGTGCCTCCGAAAATAACACGAGGACTACAGCTATTATATTTTCTTAGATATACTAATTTAAGATTTTATTTATATGGGAGGTGCCACGCCCACTCTTGCTAGGCTTCTCATTTTGTCCCCATTTATTCATATGGATGTCAAAATTGCCCATACAGTACTCTAGCTCATGTAGTTTTTGTGTGGCACGTTGCCAGACATACAGGAAGATACTCGGAACTCGATCCAGCCGTTTAACAGTGTAAATTCCGAACAAACAAACATACAAAGAAACACACATTAATGGTAAGATTTTGTTGAAGTTCGATGGTACTCTTTACATTATAAAAGTGATAATTTTCCGATATCTATGAATCTTTTACCAACAATTTTAGTAAGTCAAGCTAAAGTACTTTTTTCAACAAAAATTTCCGATCATAGATCATTGATCCATTAAAGCACGTAGCTATCTGAAATCACTTTCATCTGGGGTTGTAAGATGTTTGAAGAAAGAGTCAATATTAAGAAATTATCAATAACGGTCTCTAAAGGATCAATGAAGCGATCGAACATTCTGAAAATGGGTGGAACATTTTGTATGTTGTTCGTGGCTAGTTATACTTTTACAGTGTAAGAGCACCATTTGACTATAGAGACATTTTACTAATTGGAAATCCCAAAAAAGAATACCATCGACCTTAAGATATCTAGGATCTTTGATCCCTTATTGCCTGGTTATGGCATCGGTAGTGTCTATGACGAAAATAATACTACTATTGAACTTCAATCTTGTCTAACTGACAATATTCGTTGGAGATTCATAGTGATCGCTAAATGATGATCACTCTGGTTGAAGGTCTCTAACTGTTCAAAGATGCTAGAAACACGATCGGACAACCTTAAATTATTATACTTTGTTTGATGTCCATATCCATAATTTTGGTTGAAGATTCATAACCATCAAATGGTGAGATATTTCAGAATGATCCTAGAGACAAACCACGTTCTTTATCTTATTCACAGGGGACACATTGACAGGATGAATACCACAAAATCCACACTTCAACTCTTTCATTTGAAACATTGAAGAACAAACTTTCTCTCTCTCTCTGTTGGCTATGATCAGACTCCCTCTGTATACCGTTCTTGTGACGTTAACACATTCCCCATAGCCACTGACCGCAACTGAAGCATTTCGACCTTATTCCGATATATTATTTTCACGGTTCATTTATCTTTAAAACATTTTGTTCCCACATTTTGGGTTCGAAACACGAACTCCAAAGGAATGTACATTGGTTTTCGTGGCTACAGATAGGATAAGTGACTTCGATGAAGAACACTCAAGTTGAAATTTGTGTACATGGCTGTGCCGGCCCATGTACAAGCACTTTGCTGAAGTACTCGATCTATCTAAACTCTTGGAAAGTGATACCGGATCCCGGAAAGTGCCGGTCGAATCAGAAAAGAGATGTAACTAGAGACGCATTTGGTAGTCCAAAATATCCAGCCAATAAATCAGTATCATTCTGTATGTTGATATCCCTCCGGATCCCTCTGTACGCTGATCATTCCAAGAAAATGCCGAGGATCATCATCAGTTTATAGTCCCGACATACTAGAGGTATTGGTAGCACCTCTATACACCAAGATAGGATATATACTCATGTAAACATGCCCCGTTTAAATTTACGAAAACCCCATAATTAGAGTTAATTGATGGTTAAAGAGATAAAAAGTAAAGTATTCTTAGGTCGCCTATATTGGGACTATTAAATTCCTAAGTAGCTCCTGTCTTAGTAGACATTTTGGTATTTTCTTATGCTGCCTTCATTCACAACTACTGCCATAATACCGATGCTACTTACCACCACAGTTGTTGTTGTTATTATTGAAAGAATATTATTGTTTGTTGCACCTTCAATGATATTGCATCCCCCGATGCGTAATTGTAATCTAAACATTTGTAATGGATTTATTTTCTAGATTTTGTAGAAAATTTGTTGTATTTTTTTTTCTATTCACTAATTTGTTATAATTTGTTGCCTGTATGTTGTTGCATATATATCTTCTAAAAATTGTTTTTGTTTTTCTTTTTTGGTTTTATTTTTGTTTTAACAAAAATTACCATAAATGATCTTCTTAATAATGAAGTGTTTTGTAAAATGTTTATAATTTACGATATAATTTTTTTGTTTGTTTTTGGTGTGAATTGTTTTTCTTAAAAAAAAAAATTTTTGTATTAACACTAGTGTTTTTGTTTTTGTATACTTAAGGGTATTTTGTAGTGTTTTGGTTCTAATTCAAATAAATAGTTTATGGTAAATGATAAATTAAATTTTATTTAACAATAAATAGTTTAGTTTATTAGCTGAATAGTTGTAAAGATAAAATTATATTCATAAATGGTGTCATTGGAATAAATCGATTTGTTTTGTATGCCTTATTATTTTTTGCATTTGGAATTTAAAAACATATTTTTTAAGAAATTTTTGTTTAAAATCTATATTCACTATTAACTTTTAGACTTCTGAAAATTCTAAATAAATATAAAAATTCTTAGAATAGTATCAAACACAAAAATTTCAAGGATTCTTTCTTCTACATATATGTATATGTAAATATAAAAATAGCCAGAAGAAGAGGTTAAGACACTTCTTCGCCCACAAAACTGTTTACAGTTTTTAATATTAAATATAGAGCCCTTTTTTACGATTATTATTATTTCATATTCAAATACTCAAGAAAACATTCTAACATTTCCAAGTTGTTGCTGTTTTTTTTTCTGTTAATCCTATTAAAGCATACAAAAGATTTAAAATGTCTCTTCCAAAAATTCATAATCATAAACCCATATTTGAATGAACCAGTAGAAGTAACAAAAAAAAAAAAAAAATACAAAAATATAATGTTGCAATATGTAGAATATGTTTGGTTGTTCTTCGTTTATTTGCCAAGAAATCTACCAAGAAACACAGAACTTTAAATGTGAAATAAATATATGAACGAATAAAAAGAGCAAAAAACAAAAAAAGAAGAAATAAACAGCATAAAATAATTTCAAATCGATAATAATCACACGAAGAATATTCATTCGTAGAATTAAAAAGACCTTGCAACAAAAATTGAAACCTAAAAACTTCACAAACAACAACAACAATAACTATGAAAAAAGTTATAGTGGAGACTTAGTGCAGGAAACTTTAGATGAGTACTCGTTGAGTATTTGCTTTGAAATAAATTTCATTTTATGGATTTGAATAGCCGGAGGTCATGGGTTCAATTCACACAGAGGCACTGCAGAAGGAACGCAACAGCTCCAATGTATGCCGAGGTGTACTTCCTCTGAATACGAACTAACTAACTAACTAACTAACGAACGAACTAACTAACTAACTAACTAAGAACGAACGTAACGAACGAAACGAACGAACGAACGAAACGAACGAACGAACGAACGAAAGAACGAACGAACGAACGAACGAACGAACGAACGAACGAAAACGAAACGAACGAACGAAACGAACGAACGAACGAACGAACGAACGAACGAACGAACGAACGAACGAAACGAAGAACGAAACGAACGAACGAACGAACGAACGAACGAACGAACGAACGAACGAACGAAACGAACGAACGAACGAACGAACGAACGAACGAACGAACGAAAACGAAGAACGAACGAAAACGAACGAACGAACGAAAAACGAACGAACGAACGAACGAACGAACTAACGAACGAACGAACGAACGAACGAACAACGAACGAACGAAGAACGAACGAACGAACGAACGAACGCGAACTAACGAACGAACGAACGAAAACGAACGAAACAAGAACGAACGAACGAACGAACGAACGAACGAACGAACGAACGAACGAACGAACGAACGAACGAACGAACGAAAACGAACGAACGAACGAACGAAACGAACGAACGAACGAACGAAAGAACGAACGAACGAACAACGAACGAACGAACGAACGAACGAAACGAACGAGAACGAACGAAACGAACGAACGAACGAACGAACGAACGAACGAAACGAACGAACGAAGAAAACGAACGAAACGAACGAACGAACGAACGAACGAACGAACGAACGAACGAACGAACGAACGAACGAACGAACGAAGAACGAACGAACGAACGAACAACGAACGAACGAACGAAAACGAACGAACGAACGAACGAACGAACGAACGAACGAACGAAACGAACGAACGAACGAAACGAAACGAAACGAACGAACGAACGAACGAACGAACGAAGAACAACGAACGAACGAACGAACGAACGAACGAACGAACGAACGAACGAACGAACGAACGAACAACGAACGAACGAACGAACGAAACGAACGAAGAACGAAAAAACGAACGAACGAACGAACGAACAACGAACGAACGAACGAACGAACTAACGAACAACGAACGAACGAACGAACTAACTAACGAACGAACGAACGAACGAACAACGAACTAACGAACGAACGAAACTAACGAACGAACGAACGAACGAACGAACGAACAAACGAACGAACGAAGAACGAACGAACGAACGAATAACGAACGAACTAACTAACGAACTAACTAACGAACTAACTAACGAAAACTAACTAACTAACTAACTAACTAACAACTACTAACGAACTAACTAACGAACTAACGAACAAACGAACTACGAACTAACTAACAACTAACTAACTAACTAACTAAATAACTAACTAACTACAAATAACTAACTAAAAGAACTAACTAACTAACTAACTAACTAACAAACTAACTAACTAACTAACTACCTAACTAACTAAACTAACTAGTGGGAAGGGAGCATTAGGAACTTAAACTGAAGAATACAAAAGCTCAAGATAATGAAAACGCTTGATAAATACTACCCCAACTATAGTTACACCGAGAAGTATTATGAGGAAGATTGTGAACCACTTGAACCGAAGATTAGAGAAATTGTAGGAAAATTGGTTCCTAACATCATACCATAACTGCTTTAATAGATCGTATAAGGTGTTTTTCCACCAAAATTATCCGTGATGGTGAAAACCCTCCGGAACTTCTAACATATTTGATCATATAGTTAGGGCCATTCAGATCATGAAAGAGGAATGCATTAGTCCTTTTCTTCTCCTGCTGTAAAAACTGTTACGTGGGAAGCCCATACGATCAATCATATTATGTTTTTATATTGGATGACTTACGATTTATCGAGTGATTAACTCTCAGATGTTTCCATCAATGATTATGTATCAGGTAAGTTTAAGATTCAATAAGAGAGAAGTTATGGCTTCCGATTTCGGCGTCTCTTTTGCGGTATTATAGGAATGAGCCCTGATTCAAGATAATCCTGTGTAATCTAAAATCCATGGCATGATGACTCTGATATTAATCGTTAAAGGATAATAAAATAATCTGTTTCGGAGCCTATATTGCTCTATAAATTTTGAACCTTATGTTCAAAAATGTATCAAGTCTATGTATAAGTGTTTTTATAGATCCTTTGGAAAATCATCTTGGCAATAAATATCTTTATAAATTCTCTGATTGGGAATACGACTGATATTTTGGATACTATGTTGAACTCTGATTGATAGTTTGAGATAATTTCAAGTGAGATTTTCGAAGCTGAGTTGATTCAATGCTTCTAAAAAATGTTAAATAATATTATATATGTTTGTACTGGTTACTGGGTACCCGATACTTAAAATTTTTAACTCACTAAAATTTTTAATAAAAAAACCAACAACAACAATATGTAGTTGTTGTTATTTATAATTTTAAATTTATAGCAACAATACAACAAATCTACGAATAGATGTTTGTTGGTTTGTTCTTCTTAATACGTTTTTTTTTTTCCTTTTAAACTGCACAAAAGGACAACTGGAAAAAAAGTTGTACTCGCTCGCGTACCTTCATGTTTAAAGTGAAAAAGGAGGGCAAAAGCATGGCAGCACATGCAGCATATTGGAGTAAAACATGGGGAAACAATCTTTTGGCAGTCGTGTGTGAATGTTAAAATCGCGCTAAAAGGAAACACCAGCCAACAAACAATAATAACAACAACACATGTGTTGTTTTTCTTTTTGCCATGGTCTAAAACACTTTGTCAAAAATATTAACAACAAAAACAAAACTCCAACAACATTATAACCACAAAAACAAAACAAGTAAAACATATTTATCCAGCAAACCATTTTATACAAAAACAACAACGTGCATATGGTGGGCAATAATAACACCAACAACAATTGGGCAACCCCAAGTTCAATTCACCTTTAGACGGATGGAAAACAAACCGACAAATGTTATTAGACGGGAATATACCCCGAGAAGAGTACCCTATGGAAATCTGAGCAAATTAAGGAATCCAATGATAGGGACACATTCGAGCAATAAAAGAGTGGCGCTGATCAGTAACTGATTCAACATCGTACAGCCGGAATCGAGAACTTTTTACCGTAATTGTGTTTTAGGCTCTAATCCAAAGCTTACCTTTGAAAGAGTATTCGGTACTATTTCAATCTTCAAAAGGTACTTTTTGATTTTTCGAAGGTCCTACTATAGGGTACCCCAACATTAGCTAAAATAATACTGGAAAAAAATCATTGCAGCTGATTCAACTTTGAAATTTAGCATATTGTTATTAAGTGGCTATATATTTTTGGAGTATTCCCTCCACATCTACTCCTCTCCTACTTCCCTAAAAAAAGACACATTATGATTCTACGTACTTGTGAATTGAATGAAGAAAAAAGTACTACAAAAAAAAACCAAACATTTCCAAGGAAGTGGTTCATGCCATTGTCTTATCAATGAACAAGATCAATATGCACGATATCAATATTTGCCGGGAATGGCTGGAGTTTAAAGCTGTAGAAGAGCAGAAAGAAACTAAACTAAACAAATAAAAATAAAACACATTTAACTAAATATTGTAATAAAAAGTAACAAAGTATATATTAAACAAGTAAGAGTATATGGCAGGAAAATTATACCTTTTTTTAGATATTATAGGAAAAGACACCTACATTTAAACTTTTAATATGAATTCATAAAAAAACGAATAATGTTTATAATAAAAACAATAGAGGACATCATAAAACTTATGACACAAATATACACAAGTGACATTTTTAAAATATTCATAACTTGGTTCCACTCAAATACGAGAGTTTAAGAAGACTTTATGACATTCAATTGTAATTAACTTTTGTTGTATTTAGCAAATGTGATACAGGGAGAAGGAGTGGCTATCGTTACCCACCAGTTCGGCCTGACAGTCCCGAACAACCTATTTAACTTACCACTTAGGGTTACCCCTAGCCACAGACTGCACAGGGGACTAGCTATTTTAACATCTGCTTGTCCAACGGAGAAGTCAATCGCCACCCCATAGATTACGAAGATATAGAAAGAAAGCTTAAGTTTGTTTTTTAAGAGTCCCCTCTCTCGCTTACAAAGTACCCCTAGCCATCGACTGCACAGGGGACTAGCTATTTTAACATGTGCTTGTCCTACGGAGAAGTCAATCGTCAACCCATAGATTACGTATAGTTTGTTTTTAAGTGGGACATTAAAGTGACGATTATCTTCACCCTCGCTTACAATGAGTATACCCGTGACGAAAGACGACTTATAGGCAACCAGGTGGTTATACGTAAGTGTAAATTACTGTCTTTTTCGGGTGCACTGACTCTTTGTCGAACTGCTGGGTACAATTAGCATGGTAAAGAGTGCAATCACCTAATCTAGCGGATGTCGGATGTATCGATATCTAGCTGGATAAGTAACTACAAAAAGTCTTTTTCAATTCAGTAGTTAGTAGTTAGTTAGTTAGTTAGATAGTTAGTTAGTTAGTTAGTTAGTTAGTTAGTTAGTTAGTAGTTAGTTAGTTAGTTAGTTAGTTAGTTAGTTAGTTAGTTAGTTAGTTAGTTAGTTAGTTAGTTAGTTAGTTAGTTAGTTAGTTAGTTAGTTAGTTAGTAGTTAGTTAGTTAGTTAGTTAGTTAGTTAGTTAGTTAGTTAGTTAGTTAGTTAGTTAGTTAGTTAGTTAGTTAGTTAGTTAGTTAGTTAGTTAGTTAGTTAGTTAGTTAGTTAGTTAGTAGTTAGTTAGTTAGTTAGTTAGTTAGTTAGTTAGTTAGTTAGTTAGTTAGTTAGTTAGTTAGTTAGTTAGTTAGTTAGTTAGTTAGTAGTTAGTTAGTTAGTTAGTTAGTTAGTTAGTTAGTTAGTTAGTTAGTTAGTTAGTTAGTTAGTTAGTTAGTTAGTTAGTTAGTTAGTTAGTTAGTTAGTTAGTTAGTTAGTAGTTAGTTAGTTAGTTAGTTAGTTAGTTAGTAGTTAGTTAGTTAGTTAGTTAGTTAGTTAGTTAGTTAGTAGTTAGTTAGTTAGTTAGTTAGTTAGTAGTTAGTAGTTAGTTAGTTAGTAGTTAGTTAGTTAGTTAGTTAGTTAGTTAGTTAGTTAGTTAGTTAGTTAGTTAGTAGTTAGTTAGTAGTTAGTTAGTTAGTTAGTTAGTTAGTTAGTTAGTTAGTTAGTTAGTTAGTTAGTTAGTTAGTTAGTTAGTTAGTTAGTTAGTTAGTTAGTTAGTTAGTTAGTAGTTAGTAGTTAGTTAGTTAGTTAGTTAGTTAGTTAGTTAGTTAGTTAGTAGTTAGTTAGTTAGTAGTTAGTTAGTTAGTTAGTTAGTTAGTTAGTTAGTTAGTTAGTTAGTTAGTTAGTTAGTTAGTTTAGTTAGTTAGTTAGTTAGTTAGTTAGTTAGTTAGTTAGTAGTTAGTTAGTTAGTTAGTTAGTTAGTTAGTTAGTTAGTAGTTCAGTTTAGTTAGTTAGTTAGTTAGTTAGTTAGTTAGTTAGTTAGTTAGTTAGTTAGTTGTAGTTAGTTAGTTAGTTAGTAGGTTAGTTAGTTAGTTAGTTAGTTAGTTAGTTAGTTAGTTAGTTAGTTAGTTAGTTAGTTAGTTAGTTAGTTAGTTAGTTAGTTAGTTAGTTAGTTAGTAGTTAGTTAGTAGTTAGTTAGTTAGTTAGTTAGTTAGTTAGTTAGTTAGTAGTTAGTTAGTTAGTTAGTTAGTTAGTTAGTTAGTAGTAGTTAGTTAGTTAGTTAGTTAGTTAGTTAGTTAGTTAGTTAGTTAGTTAGTTAGTAGTTAGTTAGTTAGTTAGTTAGTTCGTTAGTTAGTTAGTTAGTAGTTAGTTAGTTAGTTAGTTAGTTAGTTAGTTAGGTTAGTTAGTTAGTTAGTTAGTTAGTAGTAGTAGTTAGTTAGTTAGTTAGTTAGTAGTTAGTTAGTTAGTTAGTTAGTTAGTAGTTAGTTAGTTAGTTAGTTAGTTAGTTAGTTAGTTAGTTAGTAGTAGTTAGTTAGTTAGTTAGTAGTTAGTTAGTTAGTTAGTTAGTTAGTTAGTTAGTAGTTAGTTAGTTAGTTAGTTAGTTAGTTAGTTAGTTAGTTAGTTAGTTAGTTAGTTAGTTAGTTAGTTAGTTAGTTAGTTAGTTAGTTAGTTAGTTAGTTAGTTAGTTAGTAGTTAGTTAGTTAGTTAGTTAGTTAGTTAGTTAGTTAGTTAGTTAGTTAGTTAGTTAGTTAGCCTTCTAAAATTGCTATTAAAACCCCTTAATAATGTAATAAAATCCAAAGAATAATTTATTTTGTTCAACTATAAATAAACCCTTTTAATATCACTTTTTAAAACAACACAAAACCATCAAGTCCACAATAATAACAACTATTTCTTAGACCCACATCCGTTTCCGTTATAAAGAATAAACTTTCCATTGAATGAAATAAATAAATGCATCCTTATGGCACAATAAAAGCAACATTAGAAAAAACTTTCTTAAAAAGACTACAAAGCAACATTAAAGTAAACATTTCCATTTGTGTCTTTTTGAAGAAAACAATCATGAAAAATGCCTGCGACACTTTTTCATCTTATAGATGCTACAAAGCAAAATAAAGTTTAAAAAATTGTAGAAAAGTAAAAAGGATACTAAAGAAATATGGCTGCAGTATAATTTTTTTCAACTTAAACTTTTTTTAGCTATTGCTACTTCATACAACAATAGTGACAGCAGTGATGTCTTTTTCTTGGTAGCTGCAATAAACGAACAAACAAAGAATAGATGAACAACAACATCAAATGTATGTTTTCTATGAACAGCAACATCACTTCCTATTTCCGGTTGAAAATGGCAATTCAACATCTTTTTGCTGACATTTACAGAGTACGAATGAGACAACAACATTGTTGAGTACATTCATTTTAACAATATTTTCATTTATCTTATTTTTATATTTTCCAAACAACTCCAAGGACCAACATCTGAAAGGACCAAATAAAAAAAAGTTCTTGAAAGAAAAAAGAAAAAACAATTTAAAGATGGCAATAGCGATACCATTTCGTAAATGATTTAATGACGTCGAAAATTTATTGTGCGTAAAAGAAAAAAGCACAAAGAAAATTGTGTGAAAGCAAAAATGGGGAAAATAACTCGGAGTGGGTTTTTTACGGGGGTTAAGTAAGGAATTAGAAAATTATGGGAAACTTAATTTTTTTTATATGTTAAAACTCTTGAGTTTTTTCACAACAGTTTTAGCTGGTATTGTAAGTCCGTAATTCTTGCTCTATTTAGCATTTGTATTCTCAGTGTAGGCTAGCGTAGCGTTCTTCCAAAGAACAACGTTTTTGAAAATCCAGCGAAAAAAACTTCCAATTAGTTGCGATTGTAATATATTATAGTTGAGTTAACTAGATTGAAGTCGAGCCGACTAGATAAGAAGGGACTAGATTAGAGTCGAATCGGCTAGATTAGATATAGAGACTACAGTTCATGTCGCTTGACTAGAGTAGAGAAATAGATCAGTGCTGAATCGACTAGATAAGAACCAAATGGACTAGATTAGAGTCTCGATAAGATGAGAGTGAAATCGACTAGATTAGAGTCAATTCGACTTGTTTTGAATCGACTAGTTTAGATATTCAGACAAAAGTTCAAGCGACTTGACTAGAGTCGAATAGAATGAATTACATTATGATCAAAAGGATCATATTATTGCCGAATCTACTGGATTAAATATTCAGACTATAGTTCAAGCGGCTAGATTTAAGTCTAATCGAATAGTTTAAAGTCGAATCTACCAGACTATAGTCGAATCAACCATATGAGAGCCGTTTCATCTAGATTATAGTCGAATCGACAAGACTATTATCCTATCAACTATATCAGAGCCCTTTCGACTAGATTAGAGTCGAATTAAATAAATTATAATAGAATCAACTAGATTAGAATCAAATCGACTAGATAATAAACTCTATTGGAGTCGAATCGACAAGACAAGAGTCATATCGCCTAGATTAGAGTAGAATCAACTAGATTAGAGCCCTTTCGACTATGTTAGGATCGAATCGTCTGGATTAGAGTCGAATTGACTAGATTATAGTCGAATTGATTAGATTATAGTCGAATCGACTAGATAAGAACCGAATGGACAATATAAGATTCGAATCGATAAGAGTCAAATCGGCTATATTGGAGTCGAAATGACTAGATTACAACTGAATCGACTAGATAAGAACCAGTGAACTAGACCAGAGTCAAATCGACTAGATTATAAACGAATCGACTAGATAAGAACCGAATGGACTAGAGAATAGTCGAGTCGACTAGATCCAGATATGAACCGAATGGACTAGATTAGAGTCGAATCGATAAGATAGGAGTCAAATCGACTTGATTAGACTCGGATGGCTTAGATAAGAGTCAAATCGACTAGACCAGAGTCAAATCGACTTGATTAGAACCAGATGGTTAAGATAACAGTCAAATTGACTTGATTAGTGTCAAATCGACTAGATAAGAATCGAATGGACTAGATTAGAGTCGAATCGATAAGATAGGAGTCAAATCGACTTGATTGTAACAGAATTGACTAGACAAGAACCGATTGGATTAGATAAGAGTCAAATCGACTAGATCGAGATATGAACCGAATGGACTAGATTATAGTTGAATTGATCAAATCGATTAGATTTAATCGAATGAATTAAAGTCGAATCGACTAGATTAAAGTCGAATCCACTCGATCAGAACGGTTTCGACTAGATAATAGTCGAATCATCTTGATTTCAATCGAAACGACTAGATTAATGTAATATTTCTTATGTATATTATATTATACATATATATCTAATCATAAAAAAACGATTTCATAAATGTTTATTAATTGTTTGCAAACCGAACCAAATAAAAAAAAAAAATCTAATGAAAAAACACACACCGACACAAACACAATCTCACACAGAGATAAAAACCAAACAAAAAAAATTAAATAAATAAATGAATCTACAAATGATCAGTATCCCAACAAATCACAATGACGATGATGATGAAGATGATGCAGCAGTAACTCCAAACCATCATAATACAACACACACTTTAACATTTAAGGATATACGGGAACGTATGAGGAATGTTAACAAAACAAAAAATTGTGTATTTGGTTTGAATGTTTGTAGGATGAGGAGAGTAATTTAATATTTTGTGGCGCCACTATAACTATAAAAAGTCACAAATACAACGACAACAACAACTACAATTTCATACAACAGCAACATACATATAACAGTCAACACAAACAACAAGAAGGAAACAAAACAACAACAACAACAACAACATTTTCGTACGACAAAAATTAAATGACTTTAGTTCAACCATTCATTATGACAACACGCACAAGATGTGGTCTCGAAATGTTGTTCTTGTCTCCCAGATCTGTTGTGGGCACTTTTTTGTTTCTTTATTTCGTTTTATTTGTTTGCAGTTGGTCAAATCGGTCATAAGATGCTGCGGCTGATGATGATTGTGATCACCATCTTCATCGTCGTCATCATCATCAGCAACATCAGCAGCAGTTCATTTATTATCTACAGGAGTAGCAGCAAACAAATATTAAAAATATTTTTTTATTAAATTTATTTTATTGGTTAAGTTTAAAAGACGTGGTCAAGGCGTTTGACATATTGGTGAAAATTCTTAGGATTTTGAAAGGAAAATGATTAGATAGAAGAAGAACAATTCTAGAAGCAAAAGCAATAAAAGTCCATAAATGGGAATATCCTTTATTATCCCAATGATCCCTCTAGTAAACCGTTCATAGTCGTCGTAAACGTTCAAAACATTGAAAATCGTTTTCTCTATATTTATTTATGTTTTCGAAACACTCAACAAAATACAATAATTTCGAACAAGGACTTATTGGTTTGTCTATTCTGTGCCTCATGTCTGTCTATCCGTCCGTCCGTCCGTCCGTCCGTTTGTCTGTCTGTCTGTCTGTCTGTCTGTCTGTCTGTCTGTCTGTCTGTCTGTCTGTCTGTCTGTCTGTCTGTCTGTCTGTCTGCCTGTCCCTCTGTCTGTCGTGTTAAAAAAAATATTTGTACACACTTTTTTATGTTCAACTTTATTTGTGATCATTTTATGCGATAACTTTGTTTAAAGCGTGTGTTCTTCTTAAAGCTTATGATTTCTTATTTTATTTAAGAATTTAAACAAAATTCATAGTAATTTTTAAAGAAAAAAAAAAAAAAAAAACAACTACAATCAATAACCAAGAAATAAAAATTCAGCACAGTGAAATCGAAAATATTTTAAAAACTTGCTTTTAATACGCGTGACGAAAAAATTCTTTAATCATGTTGGATTTTTTTTTCAAAGACTACTTCTACACAGACCACAGCACACTTGTGTTGTTTATAAATCGTTTGCTAACCAAATTTAGAAAAGTCATTTGCAAATCATTTATAATCCAGTAAGAAAAATAATTAAAAATATTTTATGGATTTTTTTTTTTTTTTGCCAAGATAATTTGAATTTATCAATGAATGTTAATAAATTAATTGAAACAGCTGTTTACAACATTTCTATATAATTTTGTCTGAAAGAAAGAAAATTTGTCTGAACAACTGCCAAATTTTGTCTGAATAACAGATCGATTTTGTATAGAAAATTTTTCTGAATCACAAACCGATTTCCTATAGAAAATTTGTCTGAATAACAGACTCCTTTTCTAAAGAAAATTTGTCTCAAGAACAGACTAATTTTCTATAGAAAGTTTGTCTGTATAACAAACTCATTTTCTAAAGAAAATTTGTCTGAATAACAGACTCAATTTCTGTAGAAAATTTATCTGAGTAACAGATTTATTTTCCCTACAAAATTTGTCTGAATATCAGACCGGTTTTCTATAGAAAATTCGTCTGAATAACAGACCGATTTTCTATAGGAAATTTGTCTTAATATCAGACCGGTTTCTATAGAAAATGTGTCTGAATATCGGACGATTTTCTCTAGAAAATTTGTCTAAATAACAGAATATCAGACCGATTTTTTATAGAAAATTTGTCTGAATATCAGACCGATATTCTATAAAAAATTTGTCTGAATATCAGACCGGTTTTCCATAGAAAATTTGTCTGAATATCAGACCGGTTTCCTATAAAAAACTGGTCTAAATATCAGACCGGTTTTCTATAGAAAACTTGTCTAAATATCAGACCGGCTTTCTATAGAAAACTTGTCTAAATATCAGACCGTTTTCTATGGAAAACTTGTTTAAATATCAGACCGGTTTTCTATAGAAAATTTGTCCGAATTTGTTTGAATATCGGACCGGTTTTTTATTGAAAATTTGTCTGAATATCAGACAGGTTTTCTGTAGAAAATTTGTTTGAATATCATACCGGTTTTTTATAGAAAATTTGTCTGAATATTACACCGGTTTTCTATAGAAAATTTGTCTGAATATCATACCGGTTTTCTCTAGAAAATTTGTCTGAATATCAGACCGATTTTCTATTAAAAATTTGTCTGACTATCAGAACGATTTTCTATAGAAAATTTGTCGGAATATCAGACCGGATTTCTGTAGAAAATTTGTGTGAATATCAGACCGATTTTCCGTAGAAAATTTGTCTGAATATCAGACCGTTTTTCTATAGAAAAGTTAACTGAATATTAGACTGGTTTCTATATAAAATTTGTCTGAAATCAGACCGATTTTGTACAGAAAATTTGTCTGAATATCAGACCGGATTTCAATAGAAAACTTGTCTGAATATCATACCGGTTTTCTATAAAAAATTTGTATGAATATTAGATCGGTTTTCTATAGAAAACTTGTCTGAATATTAGACCGATTTTCTATAGAAAATTTGTCTCAATATCAGTTCGATTTTCTAGAGAAAATTTGTCCGAATATCAATCTTATTTACTACAGAAAATTTGTTTGAATATCAATTGATTTCAACACAGATCATATTATGATCAATCAAATTTTTATGAAGGCGTGTTAGAGTTATTAATTCTTGAGAATTTTACAAATTCTAAAATTTGTAAACAGCTGAAATTTTGAATAAAATGTCAAATTCCCACACTTTATAAGAATGTTTTTGAGAAACAGAAAACTTGATCATACACTTTTGATACAACTGAAACACATACTTATAACTTCTATTGTCAAGGGACACAATAGTATAAGTAACTTTGATAAAGACATTCCACAAACCAAATGCAGAAATACCACCACCATCACCACCACCCAATATGAATAGTAACCAGCATCCAATGAATAAATATATTTAACGTCATTATTAAATAACAACCACCTTTTTCCATTACAAACAACGTCATTATTGTCGTTGTAGTGATTTTCAAATTCATTTGAGTAGATATTTATTTAAAAGACTCGAAAGTGAGAGAATGGATGTAATGACATAGAAAATCTGTTCTTGACATACTTTTGATAAGTGAATGGGCGTTAACCTTTATGCCTTCTTTTCCTAACTTCCTTCCTTAAGGTTTTATTTAGTTGTTATTGTAGTTGTGTGTGCGTGTGATGGACCCTGTAATTTTTGATGTCATATGCCACTCGTTTATAGAGACAGACAGACAGAAACCAGAGTAAAAGGACAGGGAGTCTAACAGACAGACGGACAAATTGAAGCAGACATAGGAAGGACGGACACTTGAAAGTAAATGTTATGACGACAATACTAATGACAGTAAAATTACTTAAACTTTTATTGTCTCGTCTAATGTTTGTGTCGTTTTTGTGTAAAACAAGTCCGAAATGGTTTGAAATTAAGTTGAAAAAAATGCGGGTTTGTTATAATAAAAATAAAAATGTAATTACAACTAAAGTCACCCCTACTAAGTCTATTTCTTAATATTAAGTTATCAGAATTATTATCATACTTCGATTTGTTTTTACTTTGACTCTTACATCACCTTAAATGTCAATTGCAGTTATAACTTCTACTCAATTTCATTCATCTCTTTTAGTTCCCCAATATAATTATGTAGTTTGGAATAGGATATAAAGTTATTAGCCTGATGATGACGAGTAAGAAATTCTTTTTTTTATCGAAAATCACGTTGTTTCCCACATGTTTAACAGTTTCTTGGAATAATTTCAAAATATATATTTAAAGCTTAAGTTAATTTGACACATGCAAAATGCTTAAATAATATTTATAAATACAACAATAAGAATGTTTGGAAAAAAGTTAATAAATGAACAGGAACAACAATAATCTTTAGAATCATTAAAATTGATATCATTCAGTTTCACTTTTATTTAAAGATTGCCAAGGGTTCAGAAGTTGTAGGAAAAACTGGGGAAATAATCGCTTATATGAGTTACATGTTGTAAACACTGAACCCAACATGCTCGATTCCATACCATCGAACTTTCCTACAAATTAAACACTAGACTATAGACTAGACTATACACTAGACTATAAACTAGACTAAATACTAGACTATAGACTAGACTATGGACTAGACTATAGACTAGACTATAGGCTAGACTACAGACTAGACTATAGACTAGACTACAAAGTACACTATAAACTACACTATAGAATAGACTATAGACTAGACTATAGACTAGACTTTAGACTAGACTAAACTAGACTAAACACTAGAGTATAGACTAGACTATGGACTAGACTATAGACTAGACTATAGGCTAGACTACAGACTAGACTATAGACTAGACTATAGACTAGACTACAAACTACACTATAAGCTACACTATAGACTAGACTATAGACTAGACTATAGACTAGACTTTAGACTAGACTATAGACTAGACTATAGACTAGACTATACACTAGACTATACACTAGACTATACACTAGACTATGGACTAGAATATAGACTAGACTATAAACTAGACTATAGACCAGACTATAGACTAGACTATAGACTAGACTATAGACTAGACTATAGACTAGACTATAAACTAGACTATAGACTAGACTATAGACTAGACTATAGACTAGACTATAGACTAGACTATAGACTAGACTGTAGACTAGACTATAGACTAGACTATAGACTAGACTATAGACTAGACTAGACTATAGACTAGACTATAGACTAGACTATAGACTAGACTATAGACTAGACTATAGACTAGACTATAGACTAGACTATAGACTAGACTAGACTAGACTAGACTATAGACTAGACTATAGACTAGACTATAGACTAGACTATAGACTAGACTATAGACTAGACTATAGACTAGACTATAGACTGACTATAGACTAGACTATAGACTAGACTATAGACTAGACTATAGACTAGACTATAGACTAGACTATAGACTAGACTATAGACTAGACTATAGACTAGACTATAGACTAGACTATAGACTAGACTATAGACTAGACTATAGACTAGACTATAGACTAGACTATAGACTAGACTATAGACTAGACTATAGACTAGACTATAGACTAGACTATAGACTAGACTATAGACTAGACTATAGACTAGACTATAGACTAGACTATAGACTAGACTATAGACTAGACTATAGACTAGTAAGACTAGACTATAGACTAGACTATAGACTAGACTAGAGACTAGACTATAGACTAACTATAGACTAGACTATAGACTAGACTATAGACTAGACTATACTAGACTATAGACTAGACTATACTAGACTATAGACTAGACTATAGACTGGACTATAGACTAGACGATACAGACTAGACTATAGACTAGACTATAGACTAGACTATAGACTAGACTATAGACTAGGCTATAGATTGGACTATAGACTAGACTATAGACTAGACTATAGACTAAACTATAGACTAAACTATAGACTAGACTATAGACTAAAATTATAGACTAAACTATAGACTAGACTATAGTCTGAATATCAACATATAATCTACAGAAAATATATTTGAAGATCAGACTTTTTTTAAGATCAAACTCGACATCTATATAAAAATTTTCTGAAGATCTGACTGGTTTCCTACAGAAAATTTGTCTGAACATCGGATCCGTTTGATATAGAAAGTTTGTCTGAAACTCAGACTCATTTTTCTGAAGTTCAGACTCGTTTTCTATATAATTTTTTTTATATCTATAGCTTGGCAACTCTTTTTCCCCAAAATCATTTATTTGAAATTATTCCTTCTAATTTTTTTCTGCTCAAAAATCCTTCATTCAGTATTCTTAAGAAAAATCTACAAAACATTATGAAAACAAACAGAAAAAATTCATAAAACATACATATCAAATGATAATTTATTAGCCAGGCAAACGAGTAAAAAAAAAATGAAAAATACAAATAAAACCAAAACAAATCAAAAATTTTGTAGAACTCATGAAGGAAAAAAGGTAAAACCTCCACAAAAAAAAAAAAAGAATACAACAAAGAACATACATCAACTGACAAGGAATGAAGATGAATAAGGTAATAATGTTTCCAAGGCATTTAACAAGCGTTAACCACGAAATCATAATTTTGTTTGTTTTTATATTTGAAATTGAATGATTTGTTTCTTCGTTTACTTTACGCAAACGACGTACATACGAACTCCTCTTCTGGGTCCTTAGCCATCCAACAGCAAGATGTTTGATGGACACCCATTATAAACGACACCAACAAAAGACGTTTTGTGCCCCCTGTTAAAAAATGTGTTTTTCAAATTTTATTGTTTCACTTTAAGATTCTTTCTCTTCATTATTTATTTACTTTTTCAATTTTGGACCAAGTGAAAACTTAACAAATATCTGTATAATTTTGTTTTGTTTTTTTCTTTTTGGGAGTCACTCCACGACCATAACACAATATAATTCATATTTTATTTATTAGTTGACCGAAACTGAGACATAAATCAAAATTTTTGTATGTTTATTTTTACTAATTGAATATTCAATAGAAATATTTATGAGGAACTTAGAGGGTTAAAACATAACTAACTAACTACTAACTAACTAACTAACTAACTAACTAACTAACTAACTACTAACTAACTAACTAACTAACTAACTAACTAACTAACTAACTAACTAACTAACTACTAACTAACTAACTAACTAACTAACTAACTAACTAACTAACTAACTAACTAACTAACTAACTAACTAACTAACTAACTAACTAACTAACTAACTAACTAACTAACTACTACTAACTAACTAACTAACTAACTAACTAACTAACTAACTAACTAACTAACTAACTAACTAACTAACTAACTAACTAACTAACTAACTAACTAACTAACTAACTAACTAACTAACTAACTAACTAACTAACTAACTACTAACTAACTAACTAACTAACTAACTAACTAACTAACTAACTAACTACTACTAACTAACTAACTAACTAACTAACTAACTAACTAACTACTAACTAACTAACTAACTAACTAACTAACTAACTAACTAACTAACTAACTAACTAACTAACTAACTAACTAACTAACTAACTACTAACTAACTAACTAACTAACTAACTAACTAACTAACTAACTAACTAACTAACTAACTAACTAACTAACTAACTAACTAACTAACTACTAACTAACTAACTAACTAACTAACTACTAACTAACTAACTAACTAACTACTAACTAACTAACTAACTAACTAACTACTAACTAACTAACTACTAACTAACTAACTAACTAACTAACTAACTAACTAACTAACTAACTAACTAACTAACTAACTAACTACTAACTAACTAACTAACTAACTAACTAACTAACTAACTACTACCTAACTAACTAACTACTAACTAACTAACTAACTAACTACTAACTAACTAACTAACTAACTAACTAACTAACTAACTAACTAACTAACTAACTAACTAACTAACTAACTAACTAACTAACTAACTAACTAACTAACTAACTAACTAACTAACTAACTAACTAACTACTAACTAACTAACTAACTAACTAACTACTAACTAACTACTAACTAACTAACTAACTAACTAACTAACTAACTAACTAACTACTAACTAACTAACTAACTAACTAACTAACTAACTAACTAACTAACTAACTAACTAACTAACTAACTAACTAACTAACTAAACTACTAACTAACTAACTAACTAACTAACTAACTAACTAACTAACTAACTAACTAACTAACTAACTAACTAACTAACTAACTACTACTAACTAACTAACTAACTAACTAACTAACTAACTAACTAACTAACTAACTAACTAACTAACTAACTAACTAACTAACTAACTAACTAACTAACTAACTAACTAACTAACTAACTAACTACTAACTAACTAACTAACTAACTAACTAACTAACTAACTAACTAACTAACTAACTAACTAACTACTAACTAACTAACTAACTAACTAACTAACTAACTAACTAACTAACTAACTAACTAACTAACTAACTAACTACTAACTAACTAACTAACTACTAACTAACTAACTAACTAACTAACTAACTAACTAAACTAACTAACTAACTAACTAACTAACTAACTAACTAACTAAACTAACTAACTAACTAACTAACTAATACTAACTAACTAACTAACTAACTACTAACTAACTAACTAACTACTAACTAACTACTAACTAACTAACTAACTAACTAACTAACTAACTAACTACTAACTAACTAACTAACTAACTAACTAACTAACTACTAACTAACTAACTAACTAACTAACTAACTAACTACTAACTAACTAACTACTAACTAACTAACTAACTAACTAACTAACTAACTAACTAACTAACTACTAACTAACTAACTAACTAACGACTAACTAACTAACTAACTAACTACTAACTAACTCTAACTACTACTAACTAACTAACTAACTAACTTAACTAACTACTAACTAACTAATAACTAACTAACTAAATAACTAACTAACTAACCTAACTAACTACTAACTAACTAACTAACTAACTAAAACTAACTAACTACTAAACTAACTAACTAACTAACTAACTAACTAACTACTAACGAACTACTAACTAACTAACTAACTACTAACTAACTAACTAACTACCTACTACATAAACTAACTAATAACTAACTAACTAACTAACTAACTACTAACTAACTACAAACTAACTAACTAACTAAACTAACTACTAACTAACTACTACTAACTACTAACTAACTAACTAACTAACTAACTCAACTAACTAACTAACTAACTAACTAACTAACTAACTACTAACTAACTAACTAACTAACTAACTAACTAACTAACTAACTAACTAACTACTAACTAACTCACTAACTAACTACTAACTAACTAACTAACTAACTAACTACTAACTAACTACTAACTAAACTAACTAACTAACTAACTAACTAACTAACGAACTAACTAACTAACTAACTACTAACTAACTAACTAACTACTAACTAACTAACTAACTAACTAACTAACTACTACTAACGACTACTAACTAACTAACTAACTAACTAACTAACGACTAACTAACTACTAACTAACTAACTAACTAACTAACTAACAACTAACTAACTAACTAAACTAACTAACTAACTAACTAACTAACTAACTAACTAACTACTAACTAACTAACTAACTAACTAACTAACTAACTAACTAACTAACTAACTACTAACTGACTAACTAACTAACTAACTAACTAACTAACTAACTACTAACTAACTAACTAACTAACTAACTAACGAACTAACTAACGAACTACTAACTAACTAAATAACTAATAACTAACTAACTAACTAACTAACTAACTAACTAACTAACTAACTAACTAACTAACTAACTAACTAACTAACTAACTAACTAACTCACTCAGTCACTCACTAACTAACTACGTACAACTCTGTGGTGTCTAATCCAAAGCAGTTCATAGTAACACAAATCATTTTTCGATCGGGATCCACTCGGTATATACAGATTTCCCTCAGTAACAAAAAAATTCTCACGATCACTACCGAGAGAGTCATCAGGCGCCAAACACTATAGACAAATTTAGTAGGATAATGCGATGTTTCCATACAAAACTTTTATAACTTTATGAAAATGATTTCTCTAAGTACTTACTTAATCCCTAATTTTTTCGTTAAATCTATAAGAATAGTTCGAAGAGTATAAGCTGACCTCGTTAGATTGTCCCTTTAATGCAACACATTCAAAAGTGTAGTATTGTAGGATGCTCTTCCGACAGAGAGTCTGAACATAATTGTGTCAAATCTATAAAAATATAGATTTGAAATATAAAATGAAAAATTTATGGACCATTATATACAACTAACAAAATCGAATCCATCTGTTCTAATGGTTATTATTTAATAAATGTTTTCTATAATTGGCTAAAAATGAAAAAGTATCAAAACTATCTAAAACACAACTCAAATCCAACTAGTGTGTTAAACTACTTTTCACAATATTAACGTTCTGATTTTACCGCAAAAACTTAATATTCCAACAAATACAATGTTATTTAGCGGTTTCTACGCTTTGATCTCTCATCAAGGCACACTTTTAATGACACACACATGTGCGCATGCGTACTCGAGGGAAACAAAAACTTGTCTCTAAATGTGTGTATGTTGTGCGTATAAAAAGTGTTAATTAACAACTAATTAATAAAAGGATATAAAAGACAATTAGAAATCATTAAACGTAAAACGTGCAACAACTACAACACTAGCAGCAAACCAAAACTAATAAAAAAAACGGTAGTGCGGCATTTTAAACAGTTTTACAAGCCTTTTTTTTTCATCTAAAAGTTATACCAGAAATCAAAACATTAAAAAAAAGCTCAGAAAACAAACATCGTTCCAAGTCTCTAAATGACTGACTGAAATCGAAATGAAAACACATTTATTATAAAATGAAGAGCATAAATCTTAAATACAAACTTACCGCTCTTGTGACGCATAAACAGGCACAATTTTCAACTTGTTTTAGGTTACAGAAAATTGAACACACAATCAGTTAACTGCAAACAGCAGCCAACAACAATGACGACAACAAGAACACAGCGAACGCTTAGACATGCGACAAACGCAATGAATGTCAAAAACGCCAAATGATATGTCACATTATGTCCATTGTTTCTTATGCGATATAATGTTTGAATGTTTGTTTGGAACTGTAGTTTGGTAACAACAACAATAAGAAAAAGCGTAACGAGTTGAGATTTTTTTCCCGAGATTTTAGATGATCATGAGGGAAGTTATTAAGTAGTATGTATGTGTGGCGACATAAAGGGTCTGATTTTAAAATGTGTTATCTATAGGTGTCTCTGGGGACAAACATTTTGGCATTTGAAAACGATCGAATTTTAAAATATTTTATTACAAATTTCAATTATATTCGAATGCCAGAATTTGCCGAAATTATTGGATATAAAGTCTTTATCCAATAGATATTTCCCCAATAACATTTTCATATCGATATCGAGGAATTTCCCATGTTCCCATATTCCAAGCCGGAATTCATCATCCTCAGAGCGTCTGTAGGAATCAGTTTGATGATACCAACGATCGGCGAACTGTCTGAAATACTGATAGCAAAGTAACTAGTAGAAAACTAGAAAGAATCTAGAAATGACTTTTAGGGAAATGGGGAAGTCTATTGGTATCTCCTTTACAAATTGAATGAAAGCTCGAGGTCTATGTGGCCTATTTATGATGAACTAATGAAAAAAGTCTGAAAACAAAACAGTGTCCCATCTGTTCTGTCCCATCTGTTCTGTTACTTTATCCATATCTCAGATATGGAGAGATTATTCCTAAATTGATGCAGTGGAGCAGATTGTTTTGAATTCGTATCCGATGATGAGATCAAGAGTTGCCGATTTCTCAAATTTTCGATCGCCGAAATCAAGAGTTTCCTAATCCGTTGATAATTATGCATTCACGTCCCAAATAGAGATCAGTCTATTTGGGACGTATTATAGACTGATAACAACAACAACAAAAGCGTAACTTATAAGCTTCTGTGGGGATCAGATAAGAATGCTATTATCAGTAATTGCGGAAAACTATGTCAAAGGTACTCATGACAAAAGTCTAAAATGGAAGACGAAACAGTGTCCCATCTATTCTGCTACTATCCGATATTTATCGACAATAGAGAGCATTACTCCATTTCTCGCAGACATGGAGGAGCTATCTGGGATAAATCTGGAAGCAGAGAGCAATATCCTACGGACAATGAAATGGACTCAAGTGAGCTGCTTATGAATTGGCTGTACTTCCTAATTCTCCTTTTTGTGCAGTGGAGCAGATAGTTTTGAATTCGTATCCCAAGACGATATCAAGAGTTTCGATCACCGAAATCAAGAGTTTCCAAATCCGTCTTGATTTCGTCTTAGTTTAGATGATTATTTTGCAATCGTGCCCTAGTAGAGATCAATACTGATCGCCTTCATACCTGAGATTAAGAAGTTCGGAAAATAAAGAATGTCCTGCTCTAGCCGCCTAGAGAAAGTGATTCCTTGGAACCTAACTAAGTCGTTATCTTAGTTAGATATAATGATCAATTGAGATATCTCACGCCCACAGGTTGGATCTATTGCTATATATTTGAGGAGTGATCTTGTTTGTTCAAGATCACTTACACGTTTCGTCATAGAATCGATTATCGCATTGTTTGAGATACAGTACAGTCAGATACATACACGATCACCAATCGATCTCTGGCGTAGAAAAAAGAAATTCAATATATTTAAATAAACTTTTAACACGAAGACGATCGGACATTTTCAACTGCAAACTTCAGTAAATTTTCGAAAAATTTACACCTAAGAGTGAGATTGCAAATTGTAATCAAAAGTAATGGATTCTATATTTAATTATAATTTATTGTATCATGTCCTTTTTATTAGATTAATATATTAATCTTCGATCAACACTCCCACTACTCCTTTTTCAATACCCTTTTCAAATGATCGATGCCTAGACCATCACAATATAGTGATGTACAATAGCGATTGCTAACAATTGAACGGTGCGACGACATACATACATACCCACATACGGACAGACGTGCAGACCTACAGTATGATGAAGCAATTAAATATTGATCTCGTCTGTTGGCGGAATGTTAAATACAATAAAGCAATAAAAGCCGATCGATAGCAGTCAACAGCAGCAGCAACAACAACAAACAAGCATAAACAAACATCAAACGACAACAATATTTAACAATATATCACAGAAGTCAACAATTTAATGGTGACAAAAAACAATATGACTTGACAAACTCTTGCCAATGACACAATATAAAATATACCATCATCATCATCAGCAGCAGGAGCGTCGTCATGATCATTCTTCCACTTACTGACAACATGATGACGAAAAACACAAGAAGTAAAATCGGTGAGTAGAAAACAAAAAAAAAAATCATACGAAATAAATTCAATGACTTAAAAATGATAATGATATATTTGATTTTAGACAATTTTAAGAATGTTTTTATAGCGCCCTTTAATGGAGGATAGGGATTTCTCTTTTTGTTAAAATGCAACAAAAGGAATAACAAGTATTTAATATAAAATAGTTTATTTCACTTATCCTTTGTTTTCGAAGTTGTGTTTTCCGTTTTTTTAACGAAAGACTTCAATACCCAGCAGTTCTGGGTGATAATTGGTTGCAGAAGGCAATTAGTTTTTTATACTTGGTGTATCTATTGCAAAGTCTAGACTAGATTATACTATAGACTAGGCTATAGATTAAACAATAGACAAAAGTATATACCAGATTACAGACTAGACTATGGCCTAGACTATAGACTAGACTATAGACTAGACTATACTAGACTAGACTACTAGACTCTAGACTACTGTAGACTAGACATATAGACCTAGACTATCGACTAGACTATTAGACTAGACTTATAGACTAGACTATATACTAAAATATAGACCTAGACTATAGATCTAGACTATAGACTAGACTATATACTAGACTATAGACTAGACTATAGACTAAAAATATAGAACTAGACTATAGACTAGACATAAATAGACTATCGACTAACTATAGACCTAGACTAAGACTAGATATAGACTAGACCTATAGACTAGACTATAGACTAGACTATAGACTAGACTATAGACTAGACTATATGCTAGACTATAGACTGACCTATAACTAGACGATAGACTAGACTATAGACTAGACTATAGACTATACTATAGACTAGACGATATACTAGACTATAGACTAGACTATAGACTATAGACTAGACTATAGACTAGACTATAGACTAGACTATAGACTAACTATAGACTAGACTATAGACTAGACTATAGACTAGACTATAGACTAGACTATAGACTAGACTATAGACTAGACTATAGACTAGACTATAGACTAGACTATAGACTAGACTATGACTAGACTATAGACTAGACTAGACCTAGACATAGACTATAGACTATAGACTAGACTATAGACTAGACTATAGACTAGACTTGTACCGGTACTCACTCTCACTGTATTGTACTCTTTTAATAGATTCACTTCATCTTCTTTTTTCAAATTTCAGCTCCTCTTTGCATTTATCTTCTTTGTGTGTAAAAAAATCAAGACTGTCTTATGATACCCCTATATACATTATACCAGGACGGACTAACGCACTGATTGAAACCTGCCGAAGTTGACAGCTTAAAGGGATCTTAACAAAGAGAAGAAAACAAAAGAACAAAAAAATAACTAAATACAAGCATTTGTTTTTTTTTTTTGTTTTTCTACATTTTGTTATTAATGTTCGAATGCGGTAGGTTTGCAATTTCTGACATTTGTAATGAATGACACAATACGTTGTGTATTAGCAACAGAGTTGCATTTTTCCCTTCATTTTCCCCATAAATGATTTAGCGTTTCAGTACGCTTTTATCAGTTTTTCTTTGTTGTGAAAGAAATAATTAATAAATTTTTGATGTATTGTTTACGGCGAAGGGTTGAAGAAAAAAAAGGTTCAGTTCATAAATTTAATTTTTTGCCGTTTTGTTATGGTTTTCAAGTTTATTAAATCAATTGTTAAAGTAAAACATATTTAAAAGTGAAATTCAAAGAAAAGGTAACATTGCAGTAATAACTAGTAATATTAAAATAAGGACCAAATTTTCTTACAAAATCCCGTTTAAAATCTAAAACTTTTAGTTTCATCATTACATCACTTCTTCCCCTAAAAACTCAAATTAATTATGAAATTTTAAAATATATCCAAAACCAATTTCTTATCTTTCTGCTTTTGTGTCTAATATCTCATTAAAACTCTTCAAATTCATTGTCCTCATGTTATGACATGTTATTTTGTATGTGACCCAATTAGTCAGATATCAAATCATCACATCAAATCATTTTCATAAGTAGCATCTCTACCAAAGAAAATCTAATGAATAAATTTTATACAGAAATAATATTTCAATTCATAAGGGAATACAATAAAGAAAAAATTCTAATCAAGTAGATTACAAAGAAATAAAGTCAAAATGATAACAACAACATACAAATGTCAGTTGCCAGATAAATAAACAATAAAATGCGAAAAAATAGAATAGAGGAGAGAAGAGAAAAAAACAAATCATACAAAATAAGAAATGGAACAAAATTATGAATAAAAGAAACAAATATTACGAAACATTAACAATGGAAAATGTAACAATTTCATTTCAAACAATTGAAAATGTGGTAGTGACAGGCTGATATCAGGCGAAAACAAATAAATAAATTTGTATTTGAAAAAAAAAAAAAAAAAAAAATTACGAAATGAATACAAATATATACATACGTTCGTAATTTATTCCCAAATCATATGTATGTATGTTAATAAATATACCAAAAAACTCAAAATTTCTGGACTATAGTCTGGCTATAAAATCTACTAACTATACCCACTGTTCTCTACTACCCTAAATTCAATATACATAAACAAAAAACCCACATTACTATTTCTGAAGATTCTAGCTATAACATTTTCCCATATACATATAAGAATTTTGGCATATGAACGGTGGCCAAGCCCCTATTGAAAGTCCGCCAATTTATTATTATTATAAAAGTACACTCATTTTTCTCCAAGTGTTCATATTGATGTTAAAGTTCTTCGTACAAAATAGCCTAGTCTATAGTCTAGTCTAGTAGTCTATAGTAGTCTATAGTCTAGTCTATAGTCTATAGTCTAGTCTATAGTCTAGTCTATAGTCTAGTCTATAGTCTAGTCTATAGTCTAGTCTATAGTCTAGTCTATAGTCTAGTCTATAGTCTAGTCTATAGTCTAGTCTATAGTCTAGTCTATAGTCTAGTCTATAGTCTAGTCTATAGTCTAGTCTATAGTCTAGTCTATAGTCTAGTCTATAGTCTAGTCTATAGTCTAGTCTATAGTCTAGTCTAAAGTCTAGTCTATAGTCTAGTCTATAGTCTAGTCTATAGTCTAGTCTATAGTCTAGTCTATAGTCTAGTCTATAGTCTAGTCTATAGTCTAGTCTATAGTCTAGTCTATAGTCTAGTCTATAGTCTAGTCTATAGTCTAGTCTATAGTCTAGTCTATAGTCTAGTCTATAGTCTAGTCTATAGTCTAGTCTATAGTCTAGTCTATAGTCTAGTCTATAGTCTAGTCTATAGTCTAGTCTATAGTCTAGTCTATAGTCTAGTCTATAGTCTAGTCTATAGTCTAGTCTATAGTCTAGTCTATAGTCTAGTCTATCGTCTAGTCTATAGTCTAGTCTATAGTCTAGTCTATAGTCTAGTCTATAGTCTAGTCTATAGTCTAGTCTATAGTCTAGTCTATAGTCTAGTCTATAGTCTAGTCTATAGTTCCTAGTCTATAGTCTAGTCTATAGTCTAGTCTATAGTCTAGTCTATAGTTTAGTCTATAGTCTAGTCTATAGTCTAGTCTATAGTCTAGTCTATAGTCTAGTCTATAGTCTAGTCTATGTCTATTCTATAGTCTAGTCTATAGTCTAGTCTATAGTCTAGTCTATAGTCTAGTCTAGTAGTCTAGTCTAGTAGTCTAGTCTATAGTCTAGTCTATAGTCTAGTCTATAGTCTAGTCTATAGTCTAGTCTATGTCTAGTCTATAGTCTAGTCTATAGTCTAGTCTATAGTCTAGTCTAGTCTAGTAGTCTAGTCTATAGTCTAGTCTATAGTCTAGTCTATAGTCTAGTCTATAGTCTAGTCATAGTCTAGTCTATAGTCTATCTATAGTCTAGTCTATTAGTCTAGTCTATAGTCCTACTCTATAGTCTGGTCTATAGTCTAGTCTATAGTCTAGTCTATAGTCTAGTCTATAGTCTGGTCTATAGTCTAGTCTATAGTCTAGTCTATAGTCTAGTCTATAGTCTAGTCTAGTCTAGTATAGTCTGGTCTATAGTCTAGTCTATAGTCTAGTCTATAGTCTATTCTATAGACTAGAATACTAAAATATACGAATACTTCTCTTCACTTTACTTTGTTTACCTTACAAAACCAATGAATATGTATAACACAATTTTTTAAACGACATTACAAGCAAATTATGTAATTTTATCTCTAAACCATAATTGCATATTGTCCAAATAAAGTCGTCCAATTCTGAAATGAAACCCAATATGTACAACACGAATACACACTCTCCTTGAACACAACATTTAACACTAAACAAAATGAATAAATAGAAAAAAACGTTTTTATTGTCGGCAAAAAAAAACTTCCATTCGGTTCATTAGATACTCGTAATTGAATTAAGTTAACAAAAGTGGTGCGGCACAACAATTGTTGTTGTGGCAATTTGACTAATTTCATAAAATTGTTAAACAAAAGTGTTGAAAAGCCCCAAAAGTAGTTGAATGACAAACATTTATTTTACAGACAAAGAGAAAAGAATGCTACCGACACAACTCCTGCCATAGCTACCACTGATATTCCACAATGGATAGTTGCATCGTACAGAGTTCGTAGTGCAGAAGAAAAGTACAATGAAAAAACTCCAAACAATTCAATTCGTTTGTTAAACATGCAAACAATTCAGAAGGAGCAAATGTCCATAGACCAAAAATGTTCTTGAAGTTGTTGGCCAGTCTTCTACCACTAAAGCATCACATTTTCTAAATGTTATCAAACTACTACAGTTCAGTCTACTTCACTAAATATGGCCCCTTGAAAAAAAAAGACTCGAGAAGAAAAGAGGAACGAACGAATAAAACTTAATTTCTACCAAATTATAATCATTTAACTATTGTTGTCGTTACAGTTGTATTCATACTTGTTCGACTACATGTCGCACTGATTACACACTTATCAAACACAATTGTATCTACAACATGGATCTTGGTACAAAACCAACAGTTCAACTGTAACAATGACAACAATGGAAACGAAATTGTAATTCCATTCATGCTAATGACGATGACTAGGAAAAGGAGATCTTTGGAATCATGAATTGTTTTGCTTTGACAAATTTGAAATGTTTGATGGTTTTTCTCTGTGTTGGTGTTCTTTGGAATGAAAGAGACATCGTTGTAGGTGGATATTATTTTAATTAAATTTTCATTTTAGGCTAAGCGAAAGGTAAGAAAATTGACGGGGGCTTATGTATTAGACTACACTGAAAAAGCGCTTCGAACCCCAATGAAACTTTTACGTTTACTTGTACATGTAGCCTAGGCATATAGACCAGACTATAGACGAGACTATAGACGAGACTATAGTCCAGACTATAGACTAAACTATAGACTAGATTATAGACTAGACTTTAGACTAAAAACTAGACTAGACTATAGACTAGACTATAGACTAGACTATAGACAAGACTACAGACCAGACTATAGACTAGTCTATAGACTAGACTATAGACTAGACTACAG
The DNA here is from genome assembly GCF_015586225.1 of Lucilia sericata. Lineage (NCBI taxonomy): Eukaryota > Metazoa > Arthropoda > Insecta > Diptera > Calliphoridae > Lucilia > Lucilia sericata. The sequence goes on from NW_023995019.1 coordinate 161,845, forward strand.
ACTAGACTATAGACTAGACTATAGACTAGAATATAGACTAGACTATAGACTAGACTATAGACTAGACTATAGATTAGACTATAGACTAGACTAGACTATAGACTAGACTATAGACTAGACTAGACTATAGACTAGACCAGACTATAGACTAGACTATAGACTAGACTATAGACTAGCCTATAGACTAAACTAGACTATAGACTAGACTATAGACTAGACTATAGACTGGACTACAGACTAGACTATAGACTAGACTATAGACTAGACTATAGACTAGACTATAGACTAGACTATAGACTAGACTATAGACTAGACTATAGACTAGACTATAGACTAGACTAGACTATAGACTAGACTATAGACTAGACTATAGACTAGACTATAGACTAGACTATAGACTAGACTATAGACTAGACTATAGACTAGACTATAGACTAGACTATAGACTAGACTATAGACTAGACTATAGACTAGACTATAGACTAGACTATAGACTAGACTATAGACTAGACTATAGACTAGACTATATACTAGACTATAGACTAGACTATAGACTAGACTATAGACTAGACTATAGACTAGACTATAGACTAGACTATAGACTAGACTATAGACTAGACTATAGACTAGACTATAGACTAGACTTTGGTCTAGACTATAGACGAGACTATAGACGAGACTATAGACTAGACTATAGACTAAACTATAGACTAGATTATAGACTAGACTTTAGACTAAACACTAGACTAAAGACTAGACTATAGACTAGACTATAGACTGGACTATAGACTAGACTATATACTAGACTATAGATTGGACTATAGACTAGACTCTAGACTAGGCTATAGACTAGACTATAGACTAGACTATAGACTAGACTATAGACTAGACTATAGACTAGACTATAGACTAGGCTATAGACTAGCCTATAGACTAAACTAGACTATAGACTAGACTATAGACTAGACTATAGACTAGACCATAGACTAGACTATAGACTAGACTATAGACTAGACTATAGACTAGACTATAGACTAGACTATAGACTAGACTATAGACTAGACTATAGACTAGACTATACTAGACTATAGACTAGACTATAGACTAGACTATAGACTAGACTATAGACTAGACTATAGACTAGACTATAGACTAGACTATAGACTAGACTATAGACTAGACTATAGACTAGACTATAGACTAGACTATAGACTAGACTATAGACTAGACTATAGACTAGACTATAGACTAGACTATAGACTAGACTATAGACTAGACTATAGACTAGACTATAGACTAGACTATAGACTAGACTATATACTAGACTATAGACTAGACTATAGACTAGACTATAGACTAGACTATAGACTAGACTATAGACTAGACTATAGACTAGACTATAGACTAGACTATAGACTAGACTATAGACTAGACTATAGACTAGACTATAGACTAGACTATAGTCTAGACTATAGACTAGACTAGACTAGACTATAGACTAGACTATAGACTAGACTATAGACTAGACTATAGACTAGACTATAGACTAGACTATAGACTAGACTAGACTATAGACTAGACTATAGACTAGACTATAGACTAGACTAGACTAGACCAGACTAGACTAGACTAGACTAGACTAGACTAGACTAGACTAGACTAGACTAGACTAGACTAGACTATAGACTATAGACTATAGACTAGACTAGACTAGACTAGACTAGACTAGACTAGACTAGACTATAGACTAGACTATAGACTAGACTATAGACTAGACTATAGACTAGACTATAGGCTAGACTATAGACTAGACTATAGACTAGACTATAGACTAGACTATAGACTAGACTATAGACTAGACTATAGACTAGACTATAGACTAGACTATAGACTAGACTATAGACTAGACTAGACTATAGACTAGACTATAGACTGAGACTATAGACTAGACTATAGACTAGACTATAGACTAGACTATAGACTAGACTATAGACTAGACTATAGACTAGACTATAGACTAGACTATAGACTAGACTATAGACTAGACTATAGACTAGACTATAGACTAGACTATAGACTAGACTATAGACTAGACTATAGACTAGACTATAGACTAGACTATAGACTAGACTATAGACTAGACTATAGACTAGACTATAGACTAGACTATAGACTAGACTATAGCTAGACTATAGACTAGACTATAGACTAGACTATAGACTAGACTATAGACTAGACTATAGACTAGACTATAGACTAGACTATAGACTAGACTATAGACTAGACTATAGACTAGACTATGGACTAGACTATAGACTAGACTATAGACTAGACTATAGACTAGACTATAGGACTAGACTATAGACTAGACTATAGACTAGACTATAGACTAGACTATAGACTAGACTATAGACTAGACTATAAACTAGACCATAGACTAGACCATAGACTAGACTATAGACTAGACTATAGACTAGACCATAGACTAGACCATAGACTAGACCATAGACTAGAATATAGACTAGACTATAGACTAAACTATAGACTAGACTATAGATTGGGTCTATAGACTAGGCAATAGACTAGACTATACAATGGACTATAGACTAGTCTGTGGACTATAGATAAGACTATAATAAGATTATAGGTAGGACTGTAGACTAGACTAAAAACCAAACTATGGACTAGTCTATAAACTAGATTATGGACTAAACTATCGACTTGACTATAGACTATACTAGACTAGACTGTAGACCTCTCATATGCATGAAATATTAAAATTCATATATTGGCGAACTAGCGATAGTGGGCGTGGTAGCTGTCATACTAATTGAGTTTTCCGTATATATGGGAAATTAGTAAAAGCTTTAACTAAAGAGTATTAAAGCTATTTTCTGCATTTGTCTTAAATTTGGAAATAAATCCAATCCAAACTAATAAACTCTAGCAACCTAAGATACTATAATTAAAAAAAACTTTTTCAGCTGTCTTTAACCAAACATATAAAAATCGATTTAACTTTCAATTAAATCAACAATTTCGTTATAAACATAATCATAAAAGAAAATTTAACTAAAGTCTGTGAACGTACAGCAAAAAAATTCTAAGAAACAAATAAATAAACGAAAATCACGTGGCAAGGATAACCCAAATTGTTACAAACATACTTTCATATTTACAAAAATAAAACACATAAACTATAAACACACACGCACACGCAAATATAACTTCCCTTTAATATAAAACAAACAAATAGAAAAAGTAACAACAATTTTTGCTGCAAGGATATAAAAAAGCTGGGTAAAGGAAGAGGCAATAGCAGCAGAGTATACGACTACTTGGCAAGTGAATGCGTAATAAAGGCGCTAAAGCCCTGCTATTATCTTTTCACACGCAGTCTATACACAAACACACACACACACTAATAACAATACAACACAAACTTTTACTAAAAGATCAAATACATACAACAGCCAAAACATCCAGCCTACTGCAAAACGTCTATGAAAGACACAACACCAACAAGAACAACTACCAAACAGCAGCAGCAATAGCAGCAAAGGAAAAAGTCAATTAAAAAAGTTAAATAAATCATAACCTTGGCAGTTCTTTACTCTACTCCATGTAGTCAGTAGTACTCCAGCTATAACTAGTAGTTGAACTGCTTCCTATTTCTTCCTCTTTCTTCACTCCTTGACTTGATTCATTCATACATATGATTTGATTGCGGCGTGCGTAGTTCATATTTTTCAAATCCATTCGAGATGAAAATTTCCAAAAAAAAAAAAAAATGAGAAAAAACTTATGACTTCATTTAAGGGTGGCAGACGTTTGCTTTTTCCTTTTTCGTTTTTAGAAAATACTATATTTTATATATTTTTTTGTTTACTTGCAAACAATTGTGGCAAGTGTTACAACCATCATTCTTCTATTACTATTACGTCTTGGTATTTGTTTTATTTCAACCCCTCCTTTTCCACCTAGCGTTCATAATGGACCAAGTGATGATGTATGGTTTGAACTTTACATTACCCATATTGTTTGCGGTTTGCGTAGTGTTTTTTTAAAAAACTTTTTCGACAATTTTTTGAATTCTTCCGTTAGACGTAATATTAAGACCAGTTGTATTTAAAGTAACACTAACGAAAACAGAACTAGAATTTTTTCTAAGTTCCACTATAAGAATTTAAAGGTACCCTATAGTAGAAAATTTTGAACTATTCTTAATTAGGAAATAATATAGACTATAGGCTAGACTATAAAGTAGACTATAGACTAGACTAGACTATAGATTATAGACTATATACTGTAGACTAGACTACAGACTATAGACTAGACTAGACTAGACTAGACTAGACTAGACTAGACTAGATTAAACAAGACTAGACCATAGACCACACTACAGACTAGACTATAGACTAGACTATAGACTAGACTATAGACTAGACTATAGACTAGACTATAGACTAGACTATAGACTAGACTATAGACTAGACTATAGACTAGACTATAGACTAGACTATAGACTAGACTATGGACTAGACTATAGACTAGACTATAGACTAGACTATAGACTGGACTTTAGACTAGACTATAGACTAGACTATAGACTAGACTATAGACTAGACTATAGACTAGACAATAGACTAGACTATAGACTAGACTATAGACTAGACTATAGACTAGACTATAGACTAGACTATAGACTAGACTATAGACTAGACTATAGACTAGACTATAGACTAGACTATAGACTAGACTATAAACTAGACTATAAACTAGACTATAGACTAGACTATAAACTAAACTATAGACTAGACTATATACTAGACTATAAACTAAACTATAGACTAGACTATAAACTAGACTATAGACTAGACTATAGACTAGACTATAGACTAGACTATAGACTAGACTATAGACTAGACTAGACTAGACTATAGACTAGACTATACTAGACTAGAGGACAGACTATAGACTAACTATAGACTAGACTATAGACTAGACTATAGACTAGACTATAGACTAGACTATGGAGTAGACTATAGACTAGACTATAGTCTAGACTATAGACTAGACTATAGACTAGACTATAGACTAGACTATAGACTAGACTATAGACTAGACTATAGACTAGACTATAGACTAGACTATAGACTAGACTATAGACTAGACTATAGACTAGACTATAGACTAGACTATAGACTAGACTATAGACTAGACTATAGATTAGACTATAGACTAGACTATAGACTAGACTATAGACTAGACTATAGACTAGTCTATAGACTAGACTATAGACTAGACTATAGACTAGACTATAGACTAGACTATAGACTAGACTATAGACTAGACTATAGACTAGACTATAGACTAGACTATAGACTAGACTACTAGACTATAGACTAACTATAGACTAGACTATAGACTAGACTATAGACTAGACTATAGACTAGACTATAGACTAGACTATAGACTAGACTATAGACTAGACTATAGACTAGACTATAGACTAGACTATAGACTAGACTATAGACTAGACTATAGACTAGACTATAGACTAGACTATAGACTAGACTATAGACTAGACTATAGACTAGACTATAGACTAGACTATGGACTAGACTATAGACTAGACTATAGACTAGACTATAGACTGGACTTTAGACTAGACTATAGACTAGACTATAGACTAGACTATAGACTAGACTATAGACTAGACATAGACTAGACTATAGACTAGACATAGACTAGACTATAGACTAGACTATAGACTAGACTATAGACTAGACTATAGACTAGACTATAGACTAGACTATAGACTAGACTATAGACTAGACTATAGACTAGACTATAGACTAGACTATAGACTAGACTATAACTAGACTATAAACTAGACTATAGCTAACTATAAACTAACTATAGACTAGACTATACTAGACTATAACTAGACTATATACTAGACTATAAACTGACTATAGACTAGACTATAGAACTAGACTATAGACTAGACTATAGACTAGACTATAGACTAGACTATAGACTAGACTATAGACTAGACTATAGACTAGACTATAGACTAGACTATAGACTAGACTATAGACTAGACTATAGACTAGACTATAGACTAGACTATAGACTAGACTATAGACTAGACTATAGACTAGACTATAGACTAGACTATAGACTAGACTATGGAGTAGACTATAGACTAGACTATAGTCTAGACTATAGACTAGACTATAGACTAGACTATAGACTAGATTATAGACTAGACTATAGACTAGACTATAGACTAGACTATAGACTAGACTATAGACTAGACTATAGACTAGACTATAGACTAGACTATAGACTAGACTATAGACTAGACTATAGACTAGACTATAGATTAGACTATAGACTAGACTATAGACTAGTAGACTATAGACTAGACTATAGACTAGTCTATAGACTAGACTATAGATTAGACTATAGACTAGACTATAGACTAGACTATAGACTAGACTATAGACTAGACTATAGACTAGACTATAGACTAGACTATAGACTAGACTATAGACTAGACTATAGACTAGACTATAGACTAGACTATAGACTAGACTATAGACTAGACTATAGACTAGACTATAGACTAGACTATAGACTATATACTACTAGACTATAGACTAGACTATAGACTAGACTATAGACTAGACTATAGACTAGACTATAGACTAGACTATAGACTAGACTATAGACTAGACTATAGACTAGACTATAGACTAGACTATAGACTATAGAGACTAGACTATAGACTAGACTATAGACTAGACTAGACTAGACTATAGACTAGACTATAGACTAGACTATAGACTAGACTAGACTAGACTATAGACTAGACTATAGACTAGACTATAGACTAGACTATAGACTAGACTATAGACTAGACTATAGACTAGACTATAGACTAGACTATAGACTAGACTATAGACTAGACTATAGACTAGACTATAGACTAGACTATAGACTAGACTATAGACTAGACTATAGACTAGACTATAGACTAGACTATAGATTAGACTATAGACTAGACTATAGACTAGACTAGACTATAGACTAGACTATATACTAGACTATAGACTAGACTATAGACTAGACTATAGACTAGACTATAGACTAGACTATAGACTAGACTATAGACTAGACTATAGACTAGACTATAGACTAGACTATAGACTAGACTATAGACTAGACTATAGACTAGACTATAGACTAGACTATAGACTAGACTATAGACTAGACTATAGACTAGACTATAGACTAGACTATAGACTAGACTATAGACTAGACTATAGACTAGACTATAGACTAGACTATAGACTAGACTATAGACTAGACTATAGACTAGACTATAGACTAGACTATAGACTAGACTATAGACTAGACTATAGACTAGACTATAGACTAGACTTAACTATAGACTAGACTATAGACTAGACGATAGACTAGACTATAGACAGGAATAAATACTATAGACAGGAATGAAGACTAGGTATAGGCTAGACTGTGGACTATATTATAGATTAGAATGTAGACTACATACATATATGAAACAGCAGAAAACTGGATTGATATACAGTTCTCAGATATCCTAGCTGATACAAAATATTCATATTGATGATAAGATCAATAGGGCGATCAGAAGTCTTAAAAGCTATAAATCACCGAGCCCTGATGATAATATAACTGCGTATACGAGTATGTAACACAATGCTGTCCATTTAATGCCTTTAAATTAAGTAAATACCTAAACATTACATCATGTACAAAGTGGTCTTTATCCTCAAGGGAGGATAGACCTCTCATACGAAGGACCGGTTGGCCCTCTTTTCTTCTCAAAAAAAATCACTGGAAAGGATCACCAAATGACTTAGGACCGGATGGCCCTCTTTTCTTCTCAAAAAAAAAATCACTGGAAAGGATCACCGATGTATCTAAGAATAATATCAAACCTAACCTCTTATCAGCCTCCCAACTAAATTATATTCCATATTCCTCTAACATCCTTATCTCATGAGATTTCTCTAGCACCAATACAAATAGTATATTAATATGTATATCATTTATTCGAAAATCCTAAACTTTATACTCCAAAAATATTTCACAAACCAATACTTTAACTCTGCCAACATGCCACATGCACGGTGCACAAGGGGTCTTAATAACAATTTTAAAAGTTTCATTATATTCTTTGTTGCAGCTCTTCATAATGATTATGGGTTAACTTCCGTAAGACAGCAACTTAAACAAGACCATCATCAACATCACAAACAGCAGCAGCAGCAGTAGTAGCGGTAGCGTTAACAGTGGCACAAACAACATCATCTTCCGCAGCAACAAACAGTATAAGCATTAATAGAACTTATCCAAATATAAAAGGGTGTCTAAGTAAATATATCATGTTTGGGGATTTCGATATTTTCTCTCTGGTTTGTTCACTGGTTTGTAATAATCACAATATAAATAATAAATAAATAGCGAGCTAAGAATAAAAATGGAAATCCTGCCTGCCACTTTCAAACACCCAACAACAAGCTGTAAACAACTAGGAAAGGAAACACACTTTTGACTTTATTTCTTTTCCGGCTACTTTGTTTCCACTTTTCTATTCTATAAGTAGTATTTGTTTGTTGTCCGCTTACAGCAATCATAACTGTAATAATAATAACTGTTTCTGTTACATTTGCTTAGATTTCTTTTTTTGGGAAATTTATGAAGTGTGTTACCGTCCGCGTAAAACGTCGTTTAGTCACGTGTTTATGAAAATCATCATCATCATAAAAGTCTATGAATATATTTTATTATTTTCTCTTTTTGCCGATTTTTATTTGTTTATTTAGAAGTCTTCCTCGTAGAGATTTATTTGTATATTTATCTGGTATCTTTAGCTAGAAGTCTTGTGTGTTAGTCGTAAGACTATAAGGACCTGTTGTAGAGGCGTTACACGCGTCTGGGGATTTCATTGTGTAAATACTAAATGTATTTGTATGTGTGTGCAAAAGAGTGCGTGCGTATTGTCTTAGTTTGGTGGTTTCTGCAATTGATTTGACAATCAGTGCCATCAACGTATATGACAGCACTATGTAACGCCCTTTTACCATCTATTTATTATTTTGAAAAACTTCATTATGTTTTTGATTTTGGGGTGTTTTCTCATTAATAATTATAACAGTAGCATGTATTTAAATTTATCATAATTATTTAAATCTTATCTATCTATCTATCTATCTATCTATCTATCTATCTATCTATCTATCCTATCTATCTATCTATCTATCTATCTATCTATCTATCTATCTCTATCTATCTATCTATCTATCTATCTATCTATCTATCTATCTATCTATCTATCTATCTATCTATCTATCTATCTATCTATCTATCTATCTATCTATCTATCTATCTATCTATCTATCTATCTATCTATCTATCTATCTATCTATCTATCTATCTATCTATCTATCTATCTATCTATCTATCTATCTATCTATCTATCTATCTATCTATCTATCTATCTATCTATCTATCTATCTAATCTATCTATCTATCTATCTATCTATCTATCTATCTATCTATCTATCTATCTATCTATCTATCTATCTATCTATCTCTATCTATCTATCTATCTATCTATCTATCTATCTATCTATCTATCTATCTATCTATCTATCTATCTATCTATCTATCTATCTATCTATCTATCTATCTATCTATCTATCTATCTATCTATCTATCTATCTATCTATCTATCTATCTATCTATCTATCTATCTATCTATCTATCTATCTATCTATCTATCTATCTATCTATCTATCTATCTATCTATCTATCTATCTATCTATCTATCTATCTATCTATCTATCTATCTATCTATCTATCTATCTATCTATCTATCTATCTATCTATCTATCTATCTATCTATCTATCTATCTATCTATCTATCTATCTATCTATCTATCTATCTATCTATCTATCTATCTATCTATCTATCTATCTATCTATCTATCGAGATCTATCTTATCTATCTATTCTATCTATCTATCGAGCTATCTATCTATCTATCTATCTATCTATCTATCTATCTATCTATCTATCTATCTATCTATCTGTCTGCCTATCTGTCTGTCTGTCTGTCTGCCGTTTTTCTATAACCTCTACCTTTAATCAATTGGTTAAAAAATTCAATAAAAAGCAAAACCATCAACTCCCACGTTCCAATTGTAACGCTCTAAGACGTTACAATTAAAATCAATTTAATTAAATAAACCATGACACCTACACTACTCCCCCAGTAACTGTCTACTATCTATCTAGTACACAACAACAGTAACTATCTCTAACTCTAAACTATGACTTGTACAGAAATTTCCTCATTATGTATGCTGAAAACGTTTTCTTTGGGAAAAGCACTATGAGTATCAAATAACAACTCTTAACAAAAGGTTAATAAAACAATTACGCTTAAACAAAGTTGCTTAATTAATTTACTTTCATTAATTAAATCGCATTACAAGCCTAATAATGGAATTCAGAAAAACAGAAAAATTTGCATAGGATTTTATAGGGAAATTAAATGGAAAGTAAAAAAAGTAAAAAAAACGAAAAGAATGACAAGTTAAATTCCTAAAAACCTCCAACAACAATAAACAGCTGTTTTTACACTCCCAGGCGCCTGACAGTTACAGTTTTCTGTTACAGTCAATATATTGAATTATTTTAAATATGGCCGCATTATAACACCACACCATGGCCAACAAATAACTTATGCTGTTGTTGTTGTCGAGAAATTTTATGGACTAAATGGGGGACAACAACGACACAGAAAAAAAACCAACAACAAAAAGGCAAGAAAATATTAATGGCCATTTAAAATACAAGTTGATAAGAATTATCTTGTTGTGTTCAGGCGTTAAATTGTACACGAGTAGTATTCTCCTTTAGTGTTTTGATGCGACCAATTAAAATTCTAAACACACATCATTCTTTACTTTTTTATGGTTTTATTTACTTGGTTTATTTATACGAGGGCTAGGTGGTGATGTAATTATAAAGACCGCTAACTTTTGCAAAGTAAAATTTTTATTATAGCGCTTTCAACAACAGACGGACGTATGATTTTGATTCTACGATCAATATTTCGAAGAGTTACAATTGCATAACAAAATCAATGTAGCCTTATTGTCATCTCCTAGATTTAAAAAATACATTTTTCTTCTTCCCTCGTATAATTTAAAAATTCTTATGTCTATGTAAAAAAAATTAATTTATGGTTCTGTAATTGTAGTGATAATAACATAATTAGGGTATCCTAACAAACACTTATATCATATGAAATTATACAAATATCCTTATGAATAATAAATATTAATATAAATTAAATAGTTTAATAATTTGTTTAGAAAATTAGGGTTAAAAAAAGGATTATCTACAAACAAAATAAAACAAAACTAAAAAAGGTTACACCTACATAACCATGAGCAGTCCTATACAAATTATGGCTAATTGATAAATTCCAGGAAAACTGTTTATAAATAATTTGACTTTAAAAACGTAATATTTAATAGAAAATATGTTTTTTAATAAAGAGTGTAATAATTTAAAGGTACCTGAGTCTATTATTTAAAACAGATGTCTTAGCATTGGGAAAAATTAGTTAGTTAGTTAGTTAGTTAGTTAGTTAGTTGTTTACTTAGTTAGTTAGTTAGTTAGTTAGTTAGTTAGTTAGTTAGTTAGTTAGTTTAGTTAGTTTAGTTAGTTAGTTAGTTAGTTAGTTAGTTAGTTAGTTAGTTAGGTAGTTAGTTAGTTAGTTAGTTAGTTAGTTAGTTAGTTTTAGTTAGTTAGTTAGTTGT